>NC_064810.1:101890859-101920659 GCF_023721935.1 Panthera uncia | reverse complement strand
CATATTAGTGAAATACTACTCAACCAAACTAAAGAATGGAAAAGAGGGACAGATCAACAGAAAACTCTAAGGATCAAGTGGCAATGACACCCAGCAGCAATGTGTACACCTAAAGCCCAGATCTTGGTTTCTAAATATTATACCTCACTGAAAGGAACCAGAGCTCCTTAGAGAAATGACAGTTCAGATCTAGGGCAGGTAAAGTACAAGGTAAGCCTGAAATACCTTGTGCAAGGGAACAAGAAAGAACTCAAAGGCTGATGGAAATAAGTCAAAGGTTACAGGAATGGCTTACAGAGACTCCCACTGGCCAAATCTGAGACAATTTGAGCATCAGAAAAAGAATACAGATGGTAATGAATTATAACACATTGAGTAAATAAAAACAAAAGCTGTAAGTTCATTATGATATTCATGGGAAATACAAGATGAAAAGAAAACAGTGTAGCGTAGAGGAAAGGAAAGCTCTTTTACACAGAAAAATGTAGAGGACATGTTAGAATTGGAAAGCCACTATTTTACAACTGCAAAGTAAGAACTCACCTTGGGTATAACACTTAACCTATTTGTATATTAAGATCACAAGGTGATTTCCTGAAATATCTTCTGGCTCTATCTTTGATCTAGGATTAACAGACTTCGAAATGGAAAGCCTCAGTCAGATAAAGGAAAAGCTACAGGATCCTTATTTTAGTATGTTTTTTTTTTTTTTCCTTTCTCAGCAAAGCTGAAAATCAGCATTGACTAGTCCAATAGGAGCAGATCCCCCGTTTCCTAACCCTGAATTATTTTTATCTTTTGTCATGTAGCTACACGGAATATTGGAATTACCCACTAAAGAAGGCTTCATCATAAACAAAATCAAAACACAAATGTCAAACTGGGAGTTAGTATTTATAATATATATCATAGATAGAAGTCTAATGTCCTTAACATAAACATTATACTGTTTGTATATTATTATTTATATATTGTTAAAGCAGCAGAGAAAAAAAAAATCTGTTTAGTCTGTTGAGCCAGAGAAAGTGTCCCAACTCCAGCCTAAAGGATAGATTTTCTGAGGAAAGTAAAGCCTCCCAACACTCCTTGATCTCGAAGAGACCAGTCTAGAGGGTAGGAGTCCAAAATAAATCTGCCCCAACTCAGGATACGGTCTCCACAGCTCACACACCCATTTCATCCTGCCATGTCTTGTCAGTTCAGGGTACACCTGTTGGCACGGTGTAAATGTTAGTAGCACTCCCTTTCATTCTCGGAAGTGTCTGAGTTTGGACCATATATGGTTGCCCTACTTCTAGGAGACCCCTGATGCTTCTGAGGAAAGACTTCATTTGGCTGATGCTGAAGGGTAAATGCCAAGCTAGAAGGAAGAGCAAGAAAAAAACTCCAGAATGTGGTAAGCAGTATAATGGTCTTCCAAAGATGTCCGTATCTAGTTCCTGGAACTGTGAATGTTAGTTTACAAGGAGAAAGTGATTAAGTATGCTGAGATGGGAAGAATATTCTGCATTATCCAGATGAGCCCAATCTAATTGCATGGATCCTTAAAATCGGAGAAAGCTCCCCAGTTGAGTCCCCAGCTGAGTTCAGAGTTAGGGGAAGATGTGACTATGGAAGAATGCTCAAAGAGATGCAACATTACTGGCTTTGAAGATGGAATAAGGAAACCACAAGCCAAAAATACGGGCAGCCTCCAGTGGCTGGAAAAAGTAAGGAAACAGATTCTCCCGGGTAGCCCCCATAAAGGAATACTGCCCTTGCCAACACCTACTGGAACTGTGGACTACGTTAAAAACTGGGTGAGAAAGTGCACATTCAGATGACGACCTGCGTGTGTGACTGGTAGACTGCAGCTGAGACTTTCACATTTTGACCTCAACTTTACCTGGGTAAGATCTGCAGTTCGTGGCTTCAGCCTTTTTGCTCAGTACTGTTTCTCCTCTGGGTGGAGGCGCTGGGAAAGCAGAATTGGTTCCTGCTCTGGGATGGATGGACAGACTCACCATAGGTGAGGAAGTTGTCAGGTACTCTACATGCAGTGCCTCAAAACATTTCATGAGTAAAATAGGATTATGCTCCTTTTGTAGTGAAGAGAATAGTTAGACTATCTAGAATACAGCTCTGCTGTGTAACTTGTGCAAGTTCCTCTCTGAGCCTTTGGTCCTTTGACTTTGAAAAGTCACTTCGAAAGGTGAATACTACCTACTCCGAGGATTCAGGGGTGGTGGAAGAGCCCGAGAGTTGTGAGAAGACCAAACGAAGACAGCGCACGTACCACGAATGCATGGCGCAGACCTTCCCTCACACCTGCTGGAAGCCTATGAACCCAAGTAAGGGTGAGGCCCCCAGGGTGAGATGACATCACGGCATAGCCCCTCCATGCACCTGGTGCAGCGGCGGGAGCAAAGGGAAAACTAGTCGAGGTTCGGGGCTCGCACGGGACGTCACTCCACTCCCAACTTCCGCTGCGCGCTGACACCAGCACTCGCGCCTTCTCTCCGCAAGGATGTCGGAAGCTGATGGGCGGGAGCAGCAGGCGGATGTTGAGAATGGTTGGGCTTGCGTGGTGTCGGTGTGCCGTCAGCCTGTAGTGACTGATAACGGCTTTGGCCTCCTTAAAGGGGCTTATCTGGACCGAGGGGATGCATTGGTTAATTATTGCACTGAGACCGCATGCAGTAGGATTTGAGTAGTTCCCCAGAGCAGTGTAGGAAGGGTAATAAAAGAACATGGTCCCTAATCCAAACTTCTTTAACGTGTTGTACACACGTGTTGCCTGTACTCTTTTTCTATTCACTCTTCAACCCATTTTATCTGTTAAAAATTGCTTGTTTTTAAAAGGTAAAATTACATAAATATATTTGTGTGCAAACATACAAATATAAAATCGATACGTGTCACAAAGAGTTTAACTCCTTAATTAGTGAGGAACCTGTGTGATGTTACAGAGACTCCCAAGAACCATATAAATGGGATAAAAGATATTTTTAAATGAATTTACATCTCTCTTACTTCCCTTCTATACAATGGGTCATCAAATTCTATTGACTCAACTTGCAAAATTGGATAAATCTCCCCATTTTCAATCATAGTCGGAGCGGAAGTCATCTGTGGATTCTACTACTGCTGCCTTTCAATTGACCTCACCCCC
The DNA here is from genome assembly GCF_023721935.1 of Panthera uncia. Taxonomy (NCBI): domain Eukaryota; kingdom Metazoa; phylum Chordata; class Mammalia; order Carnivora; family Felidae; genus Panthera; species Panthera uncia. The sequence goes on along the minus strand of NC_064810.1, from coordinate 101,917,508 downwards.
CAAAATCCATTCTCCACACAGCTTCCAAAGTGATTTTATAAAACAAACGACAAAAAATTATAACCTAGATTATGTTGCTCCCTTTCTTGAAGACTACCAGATTTAAGTCCACACTCCTTATGCTTGCTTACAAAGAACTACTTGATCTATGTGTGACTCTACCTACCACAGCTACCATTTTCGGTCTCATTGCTGTGCCTCAGAGCCCTGTGCTTGGAATGCTCTTTTCCCTGAATTTTGCATTGTCTTCATCTTTAGATCTCATCTTGACTTATGGCCTACTCGGAGAGGCTCCCCAGATCTTCCATTTTCCATCATCCTATTTGAAATTTTAAATCCCTGTAGAACATGATTACTTTGATATATGAGTTACCCATTTGTTTATCAACCATTTCACCACCCCCAATTAAAATGAAAGTATGTAAATTCAAGAAGAAAAGTCCTGATCTACACTGTTTACCACTGTATTCTCAGCTGGTAGAACACTTAATGAGTTCAGCACATTATTCATTCCCTGGTTGCAGCTTTATCACTTAACTTGAGTGGTTAATTGTCATAACAAAAGGTATAATAATTTAAAACAAGTGTTTGGGGAGATTTGTTTACAAAATATACCTGGTTATTGTACACAAAAAAAGAGTAAACGAATATGTCTGAGCTTAATTTCCAAAGGATATTATCAAAGATTTTCTTTTCAAATTCTAGAAGTCTTCTTTTTTTAATTGCCTAAGTCAATTGTAATCTAGAAGAATTCTGGGTTGATATTAGAATCTAAATTTCTTGGAATGAAACATAAAACTCACTTCTTTAGTTATTTCCTTCTGTTTTTGAGCAGGCTCTATGTTGGATGCTAGATGATTCCAAATAAAACCTAGTGGAGGTGACATTTGAGTTTGGTCTTTCAATATGAGTAAAGTGAGAATATGAGTAGATGAAAAGGAGAGAAACTGGCATTTTAGGCAGAGGTGTATATTCAGGACATCTTTTGGAGAACAGAATATAAATGAAATTAACTGGAAGGGTAGATAGGAGCCAAACCATCAAGGGTTGTAAAGTTCAGTTTGAATCTTATTCCATTCAGCAAGCCAACAGATTTTTTTTTAATTTTTTTTTTTTAACGTTTATTTATTTTTGAGACAGAGAGAGACAGAGCATGAACGGGGGAGGGTCAGAGAGAGGGAGACACAAAATCCAAAACAGGCTCCAGGCTCTGAGCTGTCAGCACAGAGCCCAACGCGGGGCTTGAACTCATGGACCGTGAGGTCGTGACCTGAGCCGAAGTCGGCCGCCTAACCGACTGAGCCACTCAGGCGCCCCAAGCCAACAGATTTTAAACTCATCTGTGACATGGTCCTCTGTTGGTAATGTTGTTATAATAGATAACATTATGACGAATTGGGCAACATTAGTTATGTAAGAAAACCAAAATAAACCTTATGTTATTAATCAAAATCAATTTTGGTACTAGTAGGTGATTAAGAACAAAAGAAGTTTCTAGTAAATCTTAGAAGTGTACATTAAAGCTAAATGAGATATTTTAAAAGATGTACTTACTTCTCAGCAATCATTTATGGGACACTAACCATGACTCAGGCACATGGTGGGGATGGGGGTGTCCAAGCTATTTTCAGTATGTCCAGAGATCCTAATAGGTTAGTGTGCAATTCACTCCAACAAGGCTAAGTAGGGTTGAAACTGCTTAAATGCATAAAGTTGAACAAAAAACCAAAATGCCTGCTTCAGCGAAGCTCTATTTTAAACTAAGTAATGTTTTTCCTCTCTTCTGCAAACCTCCCTTTCTCCCTTCTTAGCCTTTTGTTTCAGGAACCCAGTACCACCCTGAAGACATGACAGATGAGGCTGGCAGCAGTACACAATTCCTGTCAAAACCATACAGTTCCTGTATAACCCTCCTTGGGTTCCCTATAACCACCACCCCACCACCCCCTCTCCTGGTGGGCTTGCAGTTTAGAGGGCCTTAGCCTGCAGCAGCCTCCTTCACCCTGCAAAGCAGTAAGCTATTGATCCTCTTTATCCCAAACTCCATCTTTGCTTTCGTTATATTTTGGCTCCAAAACACAGGTCAGTTTTCAACAGGGTGATTAAAATTTCATGTTTATTTGCTTTGGTTTGGAATTTATAAGAATTCATTATGAGAACACTGATAATCTTAGGTGGATCAAAAGCTCTGATGGGATAATATAGATATTTGTTTTCTTAAAAGACAAAATAAACTAAAATTTAAAGTAGTTTGTTCAATAAAAGTCTTAGAATGTGGAAAACCCTATGAAGGGAAGGGGAATATGCAGCAGAGAAAAGTAACAAAATTCAGATGCCACCTTTACACAGTCTCTTTTACATAGAAGCCAAACCTGCTTCTCCTCGCCTGTTTTCGGGCTCAGTGATGGCCCTACCATTCATTTGCCTACAACCCCCAGAAGCCTGGCATCATTCTCAATGCTTTCCTCAATTTATATCTCTTATTTAATCACATATCAACTGTTGACTCTACCTCTGAAACTCTTCCAGAATTTTACCCTCTTCTTTATTCACACAATTATGGCCTTGCTTGGTGTTATAGGAAACACACTCCTTTACCACAGTATGGCTTTTTCGTTTGTTTTTCAGAATAAGTAGAATTAACTGTAAATGGACTGTTGAGCAAGCCAAGGTCTAGGTGACCCTGTCCAAAAAGATAAATTATGATACTGCAATACAGAAGAAAACATGTCGTATTTGTCCAATTCCTATAGGGTGTCCTTCTATATCCAAGAGTTATACTTGCTCAGCTATTTAGTTTTTTAGAAAAAAGAGAGAGGAAGGTGGCTTTCAGTGTCCTGAAAGTAAGTTGTAATTAGTTATCATAATTGAACCTGCCTAAAGTGTTATAAGCAAGTGTGATGGGATGTCACCACAGCTTCACTATTCCTGCCTCAAAAAAAGTTATAACGTGGTCAGATCACTTCCCTCCGGGGCAGTTGGGCCTGGTGGTGTTCATACAGACATGCGAGTAATAACTATTGCTTAGCATTGTCTTGGATAGTGATGGGGTTCAGGACACACTACGCTAAAATATGGCACACTGGCATACTGAAGATTTTATTTATTTTATTTTGAGGTGGGGGAGGGGCAGAGAGAGAGGGAGAGAGTCCCAAGCAGAGATTCTGTGCTGTCAGCACAGAGCCCCATGCGGGGCTCAATGTCACGAATGGGGAGATCATGACCTGAGCCAAAATCAAGAGTTGGATGCTTAACCGACTGAGCCCCCAGGTGCCGCTAGCATATTGAATATTTTAAATTGAAGGAGTTTGAGAAAACAGCAGAAGCAGGAAAATCACTTTGACACCCCATCCACCTCTTCTTTCCTGAAACAGGTGATAAAACCCTCAAGAGAGATGTCCCTCCTTACACCCAGAAAGGAGCATCTTTATCTCTGAAGACAAAGGGACAAAGAGAAGAATCTGACGGAACAGGACTTGCTAAGCTTCCCATAGTTTACAAGGTATTTACCTCATAGTCTGACCTATCATATTCCTTCACGACTACCCACTCTTCATCAGCCTGGCATAAAAATACTCAAATACTCAGAATCAACCCTTTCTTTGGATCTTCATTTCCTTATGAAGGCTCCCATGTCCTGTAAAATTTATCTTAAATACATTGGAATGCTTTTTTCCTGTTGATATGTCTTTGTAGTTTTCATTTGCAGATCCAGCTAGGAACCCTAAGTGGGTCAATGAAAACTTTTTCTTTGCCTATAATGAGTAATAAAAGTAATGCTTAAGCACCCCCCCCCCAAACTTCCACATATTCCATATTCTGAAACTACCATCTCTTGGAGTTAGAAAAATCAGAGTAAAACCTAGTTTAGTGAAGTGGAAATAGAGTTGCTTACCCAACAGCCATTTTTCCTCTTTTTCTTAGAGTGTTTGACATTTACTTATACTAAAAAAAAATCATTATCTGAAACTCAAATTTAAATGGAAATCCTGTGCTTTTATTTGGCCACTCAAACATTAATATATCCAACAGTCATATTCTTCAGTAGCATACAATTATGTAAACAGATTTAGATTAGCAAAAAATTTTTTACAGTGATCATTTTTTCTCTGACAAACATGAATTTTATAGGTAATGAATTACCAATACTAAGCTAGATACTCCAATACTAAGCTAGAACTCCTCTCTGCATTATTTTGAATAATAAGTAATAAAAAGCCATACCAGAAGTATCAGATTATTTTTTAGCAAATATAAACTATACACTACCGACACAGAATTAAGTATCCTGACTTAACATTCAGGATATTTTGTGCAAGACTTTGAAAAGGAAAAAAAAAAAGGTTACTGAGTCTTCTATCTTGTGCAACCTTCCAAGTTATCTCCTCCTTTGATTTTCCTTGAGCTCTTTATAACTCTGTAAATGGGAAATAATTGAGAGCAATGGGCAATGACTTTTGGCCATAAATATGCAAACTAATTCTGTTCACTGGGGGAGCAATTGATTTCTCTCCCCTCCCTGATGTAAAAAGCCAGTTTTGCATCTACACGTCAATTCATTTCGGCAATCCATACACATCTATCTAGCTATCGCTTTGAATTCTCCTTTAAGCCAACTATAACACCTTACTAATTTCTCCATCCATTAATGAAATAATTAGATAAAACTTTTGACACATATTCGTTTTACATTCCTATAAGAATTATGATTTTTACCTTTAAAAATATATATCCTTTAGCAGTATTTCTTTACATATACTTTTGGTATTATTTCTTGCTAAAGGCAAATAAGTATAATGACTAACAAGGTAAAATTTGAGGCATTGTTTGCCATAGGGAAACCTAGCAAAATAATTAGAAAAAAAGGGTGAGGGTTAGAACAAGAGAAAGACAATGATGATGGATTCTTGTTTCAGTAGAATAAAATATAACTTTCACCTCAAATTCTTGGAGATAGATGGACAAGACGTTTAGCACCCTGATCCAATTCACAGTTTTAATCTTAGGTAATTCCTACCCAGGATGAGGACCAATATTTGGGGAAGAAGGAAGGAAAGAAAACAAATGGGGAAGAAAAGCCTCTAACCCTTCCCCTAGATGCCAGCATATCATTTCTGTTCTGTTTTACCCCTTCCAGATGTTTCCTCTTTAAAACATCTCCCTCCTATGAGTCCTGTCTCTCTGATGCTATAAGGGGGGGAAAGTTTTCTCCAGGCCTTTTGGGGTCCCTGGCTCGGTCTGAAAATTAAACTGGCAAAGCCAAATTGACCAGAGAAAAGCGTACACACTTACTGAATTTTTACATGTACGTGTACATGGGCACCTTCACAAGAGAATGAAGATCAGAATAAGTGACCAGAGCAGAAAGCTTTTATACCTTTCAGACACAGAAACAATAAACTTGTGAAGAATTGCCAAAATAAAGAGGTTTGGGCTAGGGGTAGTAAATAGTGTACAAGTAACTAGGAAGATAAGGAAGAGTTGAACAAGGTTTGTTGTACAGATTTCTTGGCTCCAAATACCCGACTCTGGTAATAAGAATGTCTTTCCTTCTTCTGGTACAGGGAGGGTACCTCTCACATGGGAATTTTATGACCTGTTTTAGGGAAGAAGAGGGGAGATGGGAGGTCAGAGTAACCCTCCTGCATCTACTGTTTTTTAATTCTTTTACTTGAAGGTATTTAACATACCAAGGTGCTATATTTGAGGGTAGTATGTTTTGAACCCCATCAATGCCTTAATTGTGTGTGGGGACTATGCAGAGAGGTAATACGAGGAAGTATTTCAAGAAATGCACAGATGGGGAGTAGTGATTTGGATGGTGGGCAGTTCTGGGCTGCATCCTACAGGAAGTGAAGAGCTGGAAGAAGAGAAACAACCATGGAGGCATCTGATAAGGTAGGTGTGTGAATCTCTGCGAGTGCTGAGCAAAACTTTAGCAAGCTCTCCAATGAGGGCCCTTTACGGCTGTACACTTTCTCCCTGCCCTGTAGCTGTCATAGCAGGAGACTTCTCACAGCAGTCCCAGGGATGGACGGCAAATGTATACAAATGGCCTGAGCCCCAATTTGGACAGAGTGTTGAGGGGCGGGCGGGGAGGAGGTGCGTGAGCACAGGTATACGATCTGACAACAGCAGGCTCCTCACACTGACATCGTGAATTTGGTGAAGGCAGTGGCATTCCCTATTACCTGGGCCATCCTCATAGCTCCCAGAACTCTGAAAGGCCCTAGCTGCTATCCCTTCAATCCCTAATGAAAGCGTGGGTACCAGAAGCACCTCTGGCCCTAAATGATCCTTTGTTGTTGTTGTGTTAATTCTAGGGGAGAGCATTGTGCTTCCAACAGTCATAACTACTTTTTCTATCCCAGACACAAATAACTGTAGTAACTCCTACTTCTTAATTCTTTATTATATATTGCAATATATCTATAGCCATGATCTTCAATTTTCCAAATACTCTGTAGGGCAGCTATTATTAAAAACTGGGGCATGGGGGCACCTGGGTGGCTCAGTCAGTGAGCTCTTGATTTTGGCTCAAGCCATGATCTCACGGTTTGTGGGATCAAGCTCCGCATCAGGCTCTGAGCTGACAGTGTGGAGCCTACTTGAGATTCTCTCTCTCCCACTCTCTCTGCCCCTCCTCTACTCGCTCACGCATGCATGCACTTTCTCGTAAAATAAATAAATAAACGTTAAAAAAAAAAGAAAGTAGTAAATTTAAAAAACAGAACAAAACAAAACTGGGGCTTGGAAAGTATAAGCAGACAATTAAGAGCCTGGCCAAATGTGAGGATGGCTGGATCCTACAGAGCATAAGGAGCCACAGCAGTGTCTTCTGCAAAGCCCTGGGTCTTCCCCCTGCCCCTCACTGTACTGTGTGAATGTATCTTGCTCCGATCTCCAGCAGAGGCTTCCACGGGAAGAGATACTGCCTTCACCCTCCACATGTACATGTCCTTCTTAAATACTGGCCTGCGAGAAGGCAAAATCCCAGACTGGTGCCAGGCAAATATTAAACCACAGCCCTGACGAATGTGGTCATAGCTCGTCTGGTTTTAACCTGAACTAGTAATACTTACTAACCAAATCAAGGGGCCCTAGCGAGCAGCAGGGTTAGTTCAACACCCATTTTCTGGGCACTGGTGAGGCACCAAGGAAGTATCAAAACATTTTGCGCATTCAAGAAACACGCAGTTTAGAGTGCAAAGTAGCAGGGAAGAGGGAAGCAAGAGATACGGGCCTTGTCCTTGGAAAGTTTCTGGTGTATCAGGAAAGAGAGGCTCCTGTTGCAGGTAGTTTCCAAACTGTGTCCATCCTAAGGTCCAAGTGGAATCCCCGTGACTGGAAGGAACTGCTACAGGTGTTCCAGACCCAAATAATCTCTTCCACTCCAACCTCCTCTGAGAACATACGGTCTGCTCTTTTAAAGGAGCCCTCTTCACACACCATTTTGTGTCAGTCTTACCCGAGCTACTTAGAACAATAACCACTCTGTTAATAGTATCACTGATTAAATACTACTAGTAAATATTATATTATTAGTGACATCAACTATATTTATTATTTAATTATTTTAATCATTAATTATGATTTTTTATTATTATGTGGCTTAAATCTCTCCTTTTGGATTGGCAGCTCTGTGAATTTTGCCCTGAGTCATAAAGAAAAGAAGGTGGTGGTAAAGTTCTCTGTAACAGTCGCCCTGCCATCTGCGTTCCAGGACTCACACTGGATATCCAATATCAAGTCCTCGAAGTCCATATCCCAGGGACACCTGGGTGGCTCAGTCGATTAAGCATCCGACTTCAGCTCAGGTCATGATCTCATGGTTCATGGGTTCAAGCCCCATGTCAGGCTCTATGCCGACAGCTCAGAGCCTGGAGCCTGCTTCAGATCCTGTATCTCCCTCTCTCCTCTGCACTCCCCTGCTTGTTCTCTCTCTCTCTCTCTCTCTTTCTCTCTCTCTCTCTCAAACAAAAATAAACATTAAAAAAATCCATATTCCAAAGGCCCAGGTGTCCCAGACCATGGCTCCAACTTTGTGCACATTGAGAGCCACATTATGTAGTAACAAGTGTAGTACATGCAGGGCTGTGTTAGCAAAAAGAAAAAAGTGGGTGGGGGGGGGGGCACCTGGGTGGCTCAGCCGGTTGAGCGTCCGACTTCAGCTCAGGTCATGATCTCACAGTTCGTGAGTTTGAGCCCCGCATCGGGCTTTGTGCTGACAGCTCAGAGCCTGGAACCTGGTTCGGATTCTGTGTCTCCCTCTCTCTCTGCTCCTCCCCCGCTTATGCTCTGTCTTTCTCTCTGTCCTTCAAAAATAAATAAAAACATTAAAAAAAAATTTTTTTTTAAAAAGTGAGGTTGTTGGCCCAGTACCAACAATTCCTCTAAAGAGAAATTGTGACGCTGATGAACCATGAGTGAAGACAAACTGACATCCAGTTGGCCTCCCTGTTTCCTGTCAAGGAGAGAAACAGGTTCCCTGAGCAGACATGGCATGGCCAGGCATAATTTGTTTCAGAGGGGGGCGTTACATTTCCTTGCATCATCCAGATTTCTGGCTGTGGACAAAGCAAGCAGACCTGTAGAGGATATGAGGCCTCTTTTCCATAATTTCTTTGTCTGAAAGAAAGTCTCCAAGAAAGACCAATTGTCTCTTAATGTCCTTCCATGAGCACTCGTCCACCCAGACCTGATGGTAATCCATGTGCAGCCCAAACCACGAAGAGGCCTTTTAACTCTGAGTTCCATATCTCATGATCAAGCATCTGCCCCAGGTCTGCAAATGATCCTCAGGGCGGCACAAGGTTCTTGCACTGTCAGGCACCACTTCTGTGATAAGCCACAGCATGCGTCTTGAACAGCCACAGGGTTTCAGGTGTTGCCATCACTTCTCTGTGAGAAGAAGGTCAAAAGAGGAAAAGAGGCTGCCAGCCAGAGCTGACTCTTCATGTCTGAAGATGAGGGTGACCACCTCCATATCCTCCTTCCCTCCCCCTGGGCCCAGAGGGGGGTGCCCCTTCCATGATGTTGAGACAAAGCTCTTCATTTTTACCTTTCAGCCCCAGACCTGTTTACATGCTTAACCATGTGTGTGTGTGTGTGTGTGTGTGTGTGTGTGTGTGTAATATATATATGAGTCATATATGTGAGTCACATATATTATATAATATATATATTTAATATGAGTCTCATGGCTTTGTGAAGTTTCCATACTTACTTATGTACTTAGTTAAAATTGTGGTTTTTTCCTCCTGTTAATCTGTCTTTTATTACAGGCTGTCTTGGCCAAGAACTTAAAAGGGTAAAGGAAAAATATTTTCCCTCCCCTATAATGAGAGAGAACACAAACTTTAGAGTCATTCAGTTTTTCTAATCCTACCTCCAATTCTGTCCTTTCAAATTCACTCTTTACAATACTCTTTTTTTCTTTCACAACGTTTTCCATATATCAAAATGTATTTTGTTTTATTTACTTTTTCCTTGTTTATTCAAAACAATTTTTAGTCTCACTAGTTTAAGGCAAGTACCATGTGTACCCAAAACCTAGCACAGTTCCTAGCACATAGAAGGCATTTGGTAAATATTGGTTGGGGGAAATGAACATATCACACACAATCTTTTGTTTTGTTCACACTAGAAAACAGAAGCATGCAATGCTCTTTTAGCAGAAATAAGTATTGGGTTATTAATGAGGGAACAAGTTGAAAATTCAACAGCAGACTGTTATTATTGGCCAATATAATGAATTCTCTATTTTCTACACCAGAATCAGATACATATAATTCGATTCCTTAGTACAGTCATACAATTTTGCAAGGGAAGTGAGCACAGGTTACATTTAAAAATATATATGATAATATATGCACATAATAAAAAATCAAACAACATAGAAGTGTATATAGGAAAAGTAAGAGTCTCCTTCAATGCCACCATTCCCAATCCCACTTGTTTCCTCAGAGATAAGTACTATTAATGACTGAGTACATATCCTTTAAACTTTTTTATGATGGTACAAATATGCATAGTGACTTTGCATAAATAGAACTATAATCTGCATATTTTTCATTATTTGACGTTTCATTATCACCTTTCCACTTCAGTATATGTAACTCTGCCTGCCTGTTGCATAGTATGGATATTCTACAAATTATTTAATCATTCTCTTACTGATGGGTTGTCAGAGTGCTTCTGATATTTTGTTCTTAGGACAATGCTGGAAAAAGCATTATTTGGTGAGTATGTGTGCATATCTTATATTTGCTTATATTTCTGTAGAATATATCTCTAGAAGTAACATCATTGGATGAAAAGATGTGGGTACATAAAATTTTGACAGACACTACCAAGTTGGTTTCCAGAAATGTTTATATCTCCCCAAATCATGTATCATAACTGATAAGTCATGATCGATGATAGAGATGATTGATGTGGCCATCAATTGTATTTGACAGCACCTTACCTGCATTTTTACCAATACTGAATATCAACAATATTTTCTAGTTTTTCCACTTTTAAGGGTGAAAAATTTACATTTCATTGTTGTTATATTTTTTGTTTTCTTAACTACTAGTGAAGGTGAGCATCTTTTGTAAAGCTTCCTGACCATCATTCACCTTTTAACATACATGAATTACCTGTGTGTGCCCTCAGGAGGCAGATACCCCTATCCTCTTGTAGCCTATGGAACTGAGAATTTGAAGAAGAGTATATGTAAATTGTCCAGGATCATCTCCCTGATATCTACCCACTCATGTTTCCAAAAGCTGGGAGGTTTGGCTTGGGAATACTCCACATGGCTGTCAAGAGTGGACTTCAGCCAACAAATCCAAGTTGGGGAAGAGGAAAGACCTATAGGTTGGGATTTAAAAGTTGGATTGCTGTCTACCTGTAGGTAAAGACCCTTATCACTGGTGGTAAATGGAATGGTAATCACCCTTGATATATATTAGCATATTTCTAAGGCTTTCCTCTATGATTAATTGGGATTGGGTACAGATGGAGGGCAAGGTACTGTGAGGCCCAATCCCTGCTTGGGATTGATTTAGAAATCAATATGGAGTCATTGATAATTTGTTTGATTGTAGAATAGGATACTCCTTTTTAAAAAATTTTTATTTAAATCCAAGTTAGTTAACATATAGTGTAATAATGGTTTCAGGAGTAGAATTTGGTGATTATCACTTACATATAACACTCAGTGCTCATGGGATACTTCTTTATAACCATATGGGAGGCCTTAGAACAAGAAAATAGGCTTATGTTAGTTATTTGCCAACCTAAAGAATTCTCTGAAAGCCAGAGGGCCTTTATGGTAGTTCAAAAGTAGATCTATCTGCAGACTGTCTTGAAAATCAGACTCGGATCTGGTCACAAGAATGGCAGAACTGCAAGGAAGACTATTGCACAGCTTCAACAGGTCTCCTACATCAAAATCAGGGCTCCAAAAGGGATAGAAAGGGCCCTTGAGATCTGGGATAAGGACATTTTGGTGCATGAGTCTGAGAATCTTAAACCTCAGATTTTCCCTAGACTTAGTAGCTGTCAGAAAAAGATCTTTCCTCCGAAGAAAAGTCTCCTCTTGCCTGAAGAGTATGCATAAGAGAACTTACATGAAGCATGTACCTCATAAGATGATACTGGCTTTCTTCAAGGTCTTCCTCCACTACTCCTTATTACCTTCAGGCTTATAACCAGAGCCAGCTCCAAACCTGGCTTTAAAACTAAAAAGTGAGCTCTAATCTAGGAATATATAGTTTATACATCAAAGGGATTGTAGAACTTTGGTAATATAATCAGGAAGGAGGTGAGAAAAAGATATGTGAGTGGATCTTGAAGGTGTTATTACAGTGGAAAGAGTGTATAATAGGCTCAAAAAGGAGGACTCACTGACATAGGAGAACTCAGTGGTGACTTAGAACTTAATGTTCAGCAAAGACACTGCAATTGGTTCTAAGTTTTCTTCAATGATTCAAACCCTGAACATGATGAAAGCCTACAGGAATTGGAGTTTCCAGAACTTCCTTGGCATGGTATTGAATTGGTTCTCGGTTAGGAATGTTAGAATGGATTTACTATGCAAGGTCTAAGAACTCATAACCGAACTGTGTTCCCCAGGAAGACTAGACACTCCCTTTACTAAGATAATAAGAAATGCACTAGAGACAGGCCACTGGCCTTGAAGCAAAAAACTTGGTAATGGCCTTTAAGCAAAAAACTTGGTAATTGCTGCTCTCTGCAGGTTGGAGAGTTGATATTTGCTCTCTGCAGGTTGGAGAATTGATATTTTGGATCAGAAACTTCTTAATGTCAAAGGGGATGTTGAGATTCTGGAATAGCAGGAGCTAGTAGACAGCACTTAAGTGTCACAGGTAAAATGGTATAGTTACTGCAACAAGGCAAATCAGGAGTCAGAAGTCAGGAGTCAGAATGGCAGCCAGGAGCCTCAACTTCCAGTATCAATGACAATGGCTGAAAGAGCATGGCGTTCCTAGGTGTAAGGTAGATGAACATCCAACTAAGATGCTGCTTCATTTTGTGATGTTAACTTTATCATTTTTGTGAAAATGACACATACTAATTATAAAAAATTATGATTTTGGTGACCATTCATCCAGATAACTCTTTGTGCTTGTGTTTATAATTGTACATGCCTGGGATCTGGCTGCATGTGCTGTTCTGGAACCTATATTTTTAGGTCAGTGCTCTGTAGGCATCTTTCCTTAACAATGAAGGTAAATGTATATGAGAATTTTGATGATATAAAGGCAGTACTTCATGGTTTTATGAGCTTTGACATTGCACCAGATTGCCTGAGTTCAACTGTTCATTCTATCAATTTCTAGCTTTATGAAAGTAAACTCTCGGTGCCTCAGTTTCTTCGTCTCTAAAATGTTATAATCATGATGCTTATTTCTTTTTAAAAAAAATTTTTTTTTAATGTTTATTTATTTTTGAGACAGAGAGAGACAGAGCACGAACGGGGGAGGGTCAGAGAGAGAGGGAGACACAGAATCCGAAACAGGCTCCAGACTCTGAGCAGTCAGCACAGAGCCCGACGCGGGGCTCGAACTCACATACCGCGAGATCGTGACCCAAGCCGAAGTCGGACGCTTAACCGACTGAGCCACCCAGGCGCCCCATGATGCTTATTTCTTAAGATTCATGTGAAAACTAAATGAGTTAGTATATTCTTAGATCAATGCTTGTCAACTGTTACCTATTATTAGCTATTGCTTTACAGTCTCCTATTAATGAACATTTAAGTTCTATTAAATATAAACAGTGCTGCAGTGAAAATCCTTGTCCCTGCATCTTTTTATATTTATGTGATTCTTTTCTTAAGAAAATTCCTAGAAATGAGATTTCCAGAGGAAAAGTCATGACCATTTTCTTGAATGATAGCTTTTATACTTTTAAGAATTTACTTAAGCTTTCTAGCATGAAAATTGTATCCTTCTTGAACTTCACTTATAAATATGGATGTGTTCTATTATCTCTTTTTTAAATTATTAAATAAAAATTTAAGCTTGGGGAAAAAGAAAGTTAAACATTGGCTTAGATTACCATTTGGTGTTTTATGACTTTTAAATTGCTTCTAATTCCATTCCCTGAATGTTTTAGCATGAATACAGCAACTCTGAACCTTGACCAGGTTCTCATGTTCAGAACAAGTAAGTTAGATTAGTGACCTTATACTAATGACCATGATCCTTTGGTAAGAGATTTTTGCAACATGAACTGGTAGTTTAACGGATGATATCTGAGTCTTAAGAAAAATGTTTAATTAATCATCCTACCTTGGCATCCAAATGTGGCAATTAAATGCTTCCCTGTCTCTCCCATACGTGGCTTAATTGATTCTCATGGCAATATTTGCTGGCTGTGTTCCTCTCCCATAGCTTTTGTCTCTGAGTCTGTGAACCAATGTTGACTTCCTCTAGTGAAAGAGAGCTTATTCCTTCTACTCTATTCTTTTTTTTCTATCCCTCTGGGGAAATCTCTGCCTTTACTGTCTTCCTTTTTCCTTAGAGGTTAACTTTCTTGAATCTTGTTTTCCTAACCTAGTCTCTGAATGCCTCTCTCTAAACTACGTTTCCATATAATAGCCTGTTTTGGAAAGAAGTTCATCATTTCTTTTCTTTGCATATGTTTTAGTAGATGGGAGCCTGAGGAAATGGTGAAGTCAACATTCAAATTATTTAAAAATTATCTTAATTCATGTTTTTATGAATTTATTCTTCATTTATGCTTCCATTCATACTTTCACATGGGTATCATTCATTTGCTTAGTCATTATGAACTTATTCATGCATGAAATATTAATATACTCCAAATGACTGTATTCAGTTCTCACACATTCATTCTAGCACTCATTTATTCATTAACTCATGCCTTCACTCATTCAATTATTGAATTCAATCATTTGTTTACATAAAATTCATATATTCAATCATATATTTATTAATTTTTTTCTCTATCAGTCAAGGAAGTGGGAAACCAAGGACATTCAAATTAGGATGGTTTGAAGGGATTATTTACAAAGATGTGAGCAGAATATAGGAAAACCAGAAGAACTAGGGCAGCACACTTGTGTTAGTAACAGCTGGGTACTGTTAAATTTTCTGGGTCTGAAAGAGACCGATAAATTGAGACCTCTCATTGAGGGATCCTTCCTTGGATGAGAGGGAAACTGGACATAAATACCAAGATCTAATTCTTCTTCCTTTTGCAGATCTCCTGCCAATGCTTTCTCACCACCAATGTGCTCTGAATGGAACTAGAAGTCAGTGTACAAGAGAGGGGGTGGAGGCAGTCCACACAGGTCAGCCTTCTAGGAATAAAGCCGGATGAAGGTGGGTGGAGAATGTTTCCAGAGAGGCAAAGGAAAGATATTCCACATACTCTCTAAGAGTCTGAGACATTCCATCTTCCTTCATCTCCTTTTCCTCTAATGGAAAGAACCAGCCGGGATGGGCAGAAAAAATCCTGCTTAGGAAATTATTTTCATAACAGAGAGTCACGTTGAAAAGAGTCAGCCTGGCTATCCCTGAATCTGTGATTATACCTCTTTGGAAAAGTCTTTGGGCTTCTCTACTACCCCTTCAAAAGAAGAGTGCTTTCTCCTGGGGCAATATTTTAACAGCACATTGTATCTGAACAATTGCATTCCACATACTATGCGGGCACAGACTGCCTCTTACTTGTCTCGCATCCCCAGAGGCCAGCCAGGGTGTGGCGCAGTGTAAATGTTGGATGAAAGGATGTTGAATGAAAGGATGAATGACACATGAATGTTTAAATCAGAGGGCGTTAAGGAGTTGAGGGAGGTAACGGCATCTTGAATTTCTTTCAATCTCCCACAGGGTGGCAGCAATTACCGTGGTCCAATTTTCTTATGTGTGGAATTCAGGTACATACCTTCTTGCAATATCTTATGAATAGAATTACTCTATTTTAAAAATCATTGTATCAAGGACAGAATAATACACTGAAGATAAGAGAAAAAAATAAAACTTAATTTTTACTGT
Organism: Panthera uncia; assembly: GCF_023721935.1. NCBI lineage: Eukaryota > Metazoa > Chordata > Mammalia > Carnivora > Felidae > Panthera > Panthera uncia. Next base: position 101,901,972 of record NC_064810.1, on the reverse strand, counting down.
CACTAAGTGTTAGATATGGCACGGTACATTTTACTTTAAAAGGCATTTGGAAAACGAGTGTTACTAGATTTCTGCAAAAATAAAATTTGCCTGCTGTGCAAATGGTGGATAAACAAATGAATTATCTCTGCTTCATGTGGTGCCTAGCTCTGTTATCCGTTCACCCCAAATCACCAGAGTCCTCCCAAACACCTGGCCCTGTTTCTTATTCTCAAAGGTAAGAAGTTCCATAGGTTTCTTAGGTGGCTTAATTCTTTCCCTCTTCTTTCCAACCACTTTAATCTGTGCAGAAACTGCACATTATGCTTCTTATACCGGCCTGTCAATGCTTGAATTCATTGCTGTTTCAGGTCATATTAACTTCTGAAAAATGGCACCATTTTTATTTACATTTATTTATTTACTTTCAAATTTTATTTATTTATTTGTTTGTTTTTTAGTGTTTATTTTTGAGAGAGAGAGTATACAAGCAGGGGAGGAAGAGGAGAGAGAGAGAGAGAGAGAGAGAGAGAGAATCCTAAGCAGGCTCCAGGCTCTGAGCTATCAGCACAGAACCCAATGCAGGGCTGGAACCCACGAACTATGAGATCATGACTTGAAGCGAAGTTGGACGCTCAACCAACTGAGCCACCCAGGCACCTCTATTTTCAAATTTTTTTTTTATTAAAAAAATTTTTTTTAAACGTTTATTTATTTTTTTTGAGACAGAGAGAGACACAGCATGAACGGGGGAGGGGCAGAGAGAGAGGGAGACACAGAATCGGAAGCAAGCTCCAGGCTCTGAGCTGTCAGCCCAGAGCCCGACATGGGGCTCGAACTCGCGGACCGCGAGATCGTGACCTCAGCCGAAGTCGGACGCTTAACCGACTGAGCCACCCAGGCGCCCCATCTATTTTCAAATTTTAATTTAAATTCTAGTTAGTACATACAGATGCAATATTGGTTTTAGGAGTAGAATTCAGTGATTCATCACTTACATACAACATCTAGGGCTTATCATAACAAGTGGCCTCCTAATACCCATTACCCATCTAGAAAATGGCACTATTATTAGAAAATTGTTACTGAGTAAATGTTATTTACAAGTTCAGGAGTGATGGTATCCAAGTGAAGTCAAGGGTAATTTAATTTTCTTGAAAGTCTGAGTATCTTAGAAATCAGGAACATTCAGTTAATCCCCTCCCCTCCCCCTGGAGATCTTGCTTGGATTTTGCCACTTTGGCACTGGAGCAAAGATTTCCAAGACTTGTCTTCAAATTTACCAACATTCTGGCATAAATTTTGCCCTGTAACTTTAAACAAAGCTATATCCAAGAGATTAAGAAAAAGATGCTAAATAAAAGGAGACTTTTTGTAACCAAGGGGTCACTGCAGAAGACCAGTAAGAAGACTTAGGTATGGGTTGGCTAGCTAGACCAGGATTGAATTCCTGAGGTAGGGAAGACGGCAAAAGCAAGCTAGAACTCTGTAGTGGAACACAGGGGTGATATGCTTAAAGGTTTCAACTTCTCAACAACACAGAGGAATTCAAGATGTTTTTAAAACTCTGTTAAGATGGCTGCCTTAGTAACAGACAAGAACAAGAAAGATGAGGCGATAGGAAGAGAATAAAGGAAAGAATTAGTGTATAACACAACTGCTTTGGTGTATCCTGCTCCCTTGGCAATGAAGAGAGTCCCTGAGATATTGCTTCTCTTGAATCTCCCAGGCTTTTCTCGGTTGCTAAGGGAGAGCTCACACTTATTCAATACCTACCACATTCCAGGAACCATATTAATCCTTTTTATCATTTAAGCTTTGCAACAGCTCTATGTCAAAGTACAAATTTCAAAGTTAAAAACATGACTTTCATACAAAAGTAAAGTCAACACATGTCAAATATATTCAACTCATTAACAAATAAACTAGTAAGATGGCAAAGTTTTTTATTTATTTATTTGTTTATTTATTTATTTATTTATTTATTAATTTATTTATTTTAGAGAGTGAGAGAGCATGAGCAGGAAGAGGGCCAGAGGGACAGAGAGAGAATCTCAAGTAGGCTCCACACTCAGCATGGAACACGGATGCCAACTTGGGACTTGGTCCCACAACTCTGGGATCATGACCTGAGCCAAAATCAAGTCAGATACTCAACCCACTGAGCCACCCAGGTGTCCCCAAGATGGCAAAGTTGGTTTCTAAGAACATTGGAGGAAGAGGGGTTTGTGTAGTACATAAAGCAAGATTTAAAAAAATTTTTTTGATGTTTATTCATTTTTGAGAGAGAGAGAGAGATAGACAGCAAGTGGAGGAGGGGCAGAGAGAAAAAGAGACATAGAATCTGAAGGAGGCTCCAGACCCTGAGCTGTCAGCAGAGACCAACACGGGGCTCAAATTCATGAACTGCGAGATCTTGACCTGGGCCAAAGTTGGATGCTTAACCAACTGAGCCACCCAAGCTCCCCAAAGAAAGATTTTTTTTTGAAATGAGTAAGTCAGGCAGAAAAAGACCAATACCAAATGATACCTCTTTTATGTGGAATCTAAAAAAAGCTGAACTCAAAACAAAACAAAACAAAAATAAAACAGTGAAATGATGGCTATAAGGAGCTTGGGGGAGGGGGAATGGGAAGAATGTTTAAGAGTATATATTTTCAACTAGTAGAAATAAGTCTCAGAGAGCTAATACATAGCATAGCGATCATACACAGCAAAACTGTATTATATAAACATTAAAATTGATGTTAGATGTTAATTGTTTCCATCACTGGAAGAAATAATTATGTGAGGTGACAGAGGTGTTAGCTAACATTACAATGGCAATCATATTGGAATATTAATACATCAAATTAGTATATTGTACACCTTAAACTTAACATAGTGTTATATGTGAATTATATCTCAATTAAAAAAAATCTGTTATTGGGAAAAAAAAGATTGTTAATGCCCTACAGACAATAAAGTTATAACCTTTCGTATTATTTTTTTTCTACTGAACAGAAATCTACAAATTAATATGTAACTTATCACTCTGAGCTCTAATCACATAGCAAATAGGAAAGTCAAACAAGGTAAATTCTTCTAGGGAATCAAACAACCCTTGGGCAGATCTGATAAACAATGACTGAGCATGTTATCATCAATTGGAAGAACATGATATCATCCTTTGTTTTCTATAGTTTCTTGTTTAACCTCCAGGCTTTTTCTTTCTAGACTGAAAGCTCCCTGGGGTCAGGAGCTGGCTGTGTCTTGTCTTTTTCACCACCATAAAAAACATGCAAACACATAATGTGCAGTGACAAGTGTAAGTAGGCAGTGAATAAATGTTTGTTTAGCTGAACTGGGTTGAGTTTTAGAAAGGCTAAACTTGGATAAGACCTAATATTAGATGAGTGGCAGATTTCCTGAGATTTCTTCTAACCTCTCAATAGGGAGGTGTATTCATTTCCTAGGACTATTGAAACAAATTATCACAAACTGGGCACCTTAAAACAACAGAAATTTATTCACTCACTGTTCTGGTGACTAGAAGTCTGAAATCAAGGTGTTAGCTGGGCCATGATCCTTCCTTGCCTCTTCCTAGCTTCTGGTGGTTGCCACCAATCTTTGGTGTTTTTTAGTTTTTAGCTGCATCACTCCAATTTCTGCCTGTCTCCACATGGTTATCTCCCCTCTATGTGTGTCTATATCATGAGGACACCAGTGATTGGATTACAGCACACCCTAATCCAGTCTGATCTCATCTTAATTTATATCTTAATTAAATCTGCAAAGACTCTATTTCCAAATATAACATTCACAGTACCCCACCTTAGGACTTGAACAGATCTTTATGGGGGACACAATCTGTAACGTGCAGGAGGTTTTGGCTTTAGGAGGTCTTGGGATCAAATACCTTTGTACCATTTAGTCAAGTGAGTATCTCTCACTGTTGTTTGTAGGCTTTCTGCTAACCCAGGTGCTAGGGAAAAGTTCTGTTCTTAGCCAGGTGCAATTTCGGAAGGCCCAGGCACTTATCGTGACTATTTTACAAGTCAGCTTGACCTTGTATCTGTAGTTCTAATAATAAATGCCTTTCATGTTTCCCACAGTAAAGTCCTTGCCTTTCACCCAGGTTCTAGCAGATGGATTCTTATCTTGACCCTGCCATATCTGTTTTGGTAACTGCCCAAGAGACTGATTCTTCTGGGACCTAGTCCGTGCCCTGCTCTTGCAAGAGTACCCAGGTGCCAAAAATGCCAGCTGAGCAGCATGAGTTACTAAACAAGGAAGGAGCAGACAGACGTTCCACTCTGACTGGCAAAGAGAAAAGGGACTGGAGACGACCTGTTCCTTTTTGCAGTCGGCCTGGCAATTGCACGAGGGTGGTCAACAGATTTTTAATCCAGGTGGGTGCCAGTGGCATACCATTAAGGTGCCTGTGCCAGAGGGGCCTGTAGGGGGTTGGAGCAATAGCCGTTCTCAGCCTTTGGTGGCTGTAGAGAGCAGTAGTCTTCAAGTTTTTAGCTTAAAAGCCTTGCAGATTCATTCTGAGAAACTATGAATCCCCACCCCCCCCCCGCCCCCTCCCCGCACACATTTTTTTTAAGTTAGCATCTAAAATGTTTCACCATTAGTTTAAATGATTGCAAAAATTATATTTTTTGCCATTTTGTAACATGTTAACATTTTAAAATAAAACTGTTTCATCACTCTTATAAAAGCTTCCAGAGGAACCTAAATGCTATAATGATTTGATATCCACTACTATGTCTTTGCATATTTATGAGCAATATCTTTTAAAATGGTTGGAATTTGCCCTCATTTTTTTTTCTTCCTTGAACTCACATTTCCATTTTAATTCTTTCACAGAACTTAACCCTCAATACGTTTTTAAGCATGAAAATGAAAGTGTTTTGTTGTTTACTCTGTCCTATTTTTCTGTAAAAGCAAAACAAAACAAAATAAATAAAATTTTCATAAAAATATTTTCATGAAAATTGTCTTCTTGACAAAAACCATAAGGTTCTGAGGGTTAATACATTTTTCTTTTGGGTTGAGTTATTATAACCATTATCGGTACATAATCATTAAAGCAACATAAAGATAATAAATTTTGGCATTAATAAATACAAATATGCAAAATTTTTATTGGAAATCCAGTTCCCAGTGAAATAACTAGGTTTTTCCCTACAATTAGTTCATGAACCTATGAATTATAATTACTCACTACTGGAATCAGACAGAGTTTAAATTAATTCTATTACTTTTTCATTTTTATAGATATCTGTGCTAAGAAATATTATTTATATAAACAGGTAGCAAAAATGGAAGGAGTTAGGTAATAACAATGTTATCCAAGCTTTTGAGCTTCTTCTGAATTATGTGCTAAAAATAATGATAACAATTATTTTAACTCATTTATTACCTGACAATTTAACTAGATCATCTTTCAAGTGGGCAAAAGAAATGAATTGGAAGCTACACGACTTGCAAAATGATTTGTTGCCCAGTCATCAGAGGCATTCAGTTTTCCACATTTGTAGGATACGTATTGAAAAGGATTTACCAAGATTTAAAAAGTGATTATTAATTATACATATTACTCTTTCACTTTGAGATACCTTGAGTAATTCAGTATACCTAGGGAGAAGCGGGAAAACTGAAATGTCATTTATTTTCTATACCTGTGCTAATACTCTATGTCTTATAAAATGCTATTGTCTTATCACATCATTTAACTATGCTTTTATCTAAATCTTGGAGCCGAAAATTTTCTTTATTTGGATAGTAGAAAGGTCTAATAGGCAAACTAGTCATCTTTGTTAGTCTGATCAGCTCCAGTCAGACTTACTGTCTATCAGAAAAAGTCTGACCTCATTTTTCATTTTAAATATGTGTTATGCATTAAAAAAAATAGTATAGAAATAACTGGGAAAAGGTTATGGAACATATTTTATAAGATAGATTACTAAAAGCAGTCAAGGTTTAAATGATGTAGATCCAACATGGTTAATTCATCAATGTTATAACAAGTTATAAATAGGTAATAAATCAAAATGCTAGTTCTCATTACTTAATTTATAATGATACAGTGTAATTTGTAGCTTAAAACATAACTTATTTTTTTTTTTTATTTTTTTTTTTCAACGTTTTTTTATTTATTTTTGGGACAGAGAGAGACAGAGCATGAACGGGGGAGGGGCAGAGAGAGAGGGAGACACAGAATCGGAAACAGGCTCCAGGCTCCGAGCCATCGGCCCAGAGCCTGACGCGGGGCTCGAACTCACGGACCACGAGATCGTGACCTGGCTGAAGTCGGAGGCTTAACCGACTGCGCCACCCAGGCGCCCCAAAACATAACTTATTTATGAGATAGAGAGTATGATTAAAAACTATCTGAGGGGTGCCTGTGTGGCTCAGTCAGTTGAGCATTCGTCTTTGGCTCAGGTCATGATCTCACAGTTCATGAGTTTGGGCTCTGTGCTGACACCTCAGAGCCTGGAGCCGGCTTCATGTTTGTGTCTCCCTCTCTCTCTGCCCCTCCCCCACTCACATTTTGTCTCTCTCTCTCTCTCTCAAAAATCAATAAACATTAAAAAAATTTTAAAAACAAGTATCTGAGATGCAGGTATTCAGCTTTTGGGAATAACTAAATAAGAGTCATATATAAAATTAGAATTAACTCCATTAATTTTGTTAGGCATCATGACCAAGCTTCCTATATATTTAAAGAAAAAGAAATATAAATAGTTCTATGAGAAATAATCAGGGGCGCCTGGGTGGCTTGGTCGGTTAAGCATCCGACTTCGGCTCAGGTCATGATCTCACGGTCCGTGAGTTCGAGCCCCGCGTCAGGCTCTGTGCTGACGGCTCAGAGCCTGGAGCCTGTTTCAGATTCTGTGTCTCTCTCTCTATCTGCCCCTCCCCTGTTCATGCTCTGTCTCTCTCTGTCTCAAAAATAAATAAACGTTAAAAAAAAAATCAATCCAACAGCTAACATTTATTTTTTTAAACAAAAAATTGAAAATATTAAATATTTTGAGATGAAATAAAATCAAGTTTAATTGTAATTGAAGGAAATATTTCATTGTATAATTTGATAAAAATAGATTATAACTATATTGCACCAATTCTAAAACACTGTAAAGTTTTATGGGTAATTTTTATTCACTGAGTCTTTATAACCTTGGTAATTCAAGAAAACATTTTAGTTACATGAAATCAGTTACTGTGGTCAATAGTATCTAAGGTGATTCTCCATGATCCCTGCCACCTGGAATTCACACCTTTGTGTAATCCCTTCCCTTCACTTCTAACCAAAAGAATATGGCAAAGGTGATGGGAAGTGATTCTGTGGCCATGTAATGTTATATAAGACTCTATCCTACAAGGAAACATTTTAGAACCTCTCCTTAATGTTTTGATGAAATAATTGGCCATATTGAGGAAACTTGTGTGGTAAGGGACTATGGGTTGCCTTTAGGAGCTGATTGTGGTCTCAAAAATCTAAAAACTGCTGGGGTACCTGGGTGGCTCAGTCAGTTAGGCATCTGACTCTTGAGTTTGGCTCAGATCATGATCCCAGGGTCATGGGATCAAGCCCCACATCCCATGTTGGGCCTGTGCTGAGCATGGAGCCTGCTTGGGATTCTCTCTCTCTCTGCCTTCCCCCTCACTGCTTGCATGCATGTGCTTTCTCTCTCTTTCTCTAAAAAAAAAAAAAAAAAAAAAGTTAAAGACTGCCAGAAGCTGACAGTCAGCAAGAACCCAAGCCCCTTAGTCCTACAACTCTAGGAAATGAATCTACCAATAACCTGAGTGAGATTGGAAGTGGATCCTTCTCCAGTCAAGCCTTCAGGTGAGAATTCAGACCAACTAACACTCTGATTACAACCTGTGAGACCCCAAGCAGAAGACTCAGCTAACTCTAACCAGACTCCTAACCCACAGAAACTGTGAAATAATAAATGTGTGTTGTTTTAAGCTGTTAAGTTTGTGGTAATTTGGTCATGCATCAATAGATAACTAATATACTAATATATTCAACTTTGGCATTTTTAAGGTGCTTTCCTTTACAAATAACTACAAATTCTAGAAAAGAATATTAGAATATCAGAAAAGAATTATTTATGTTTAAATATGGTGGGGTGTTCATTTTTTTAAGCACCAAATATATCTCACTGATTCTTCTGTTGTTGTTGTTGCAGATTTTCTCTTTCTTTCTTTCTTTCTTTCTTTCTCTCTTTCTTTCTCTTTCTTTCTTTCTTTCTTTCTTTCTTTCTTTCTTTCTTAAAATTTATTTTTTAATTTACATCCAAGTTAGTTAGCATATAGTGCAACAATGATTTCAGGAGTAGATTCCTTAATGCTCCTTATGCATTTAGCCCATCCCCCCCCATAACCCTCACTGATTCTTTTTTTTTTTTTTTTTGCTTTATTTTCATGGAACTCTTCCAGAATAATGCTTTTATTAATGTTTATTTATTTATTTTATTAATGTTTATTTATTTATTTTGAGAGAGAGAGCATGCATGTGTGTGTGTGTGCATGCACATGTGAGCAGGGGAGGGGCAGAGAGAGAGAGAAAGAGAGAGAGAGAGAGAGAGAGAGAGAGAGAGAAAGAATCCCAAGAGGCTCCACATTGTCAGTGCAGAGTCCGATGTGAAGCTCGATCTCATGAGCCATGAGATCATGACCTGAACCAAAATCAAGAGTTGGACACTCAACCAACTGAGCCATCCAGGTGCCCCCAGAATAATGATTTTTTATCTTTACTTCTTTGTCAGTAGATAGGAAATGGAAGAGGCAAAATCCTTACATGAGAAGTTTCATTATTCCCATTACCTTACTACCATATAACAGACTCTGTAGTCTAAAATACTCTGTTTATAACACAATGCTTTCCTTTTGACAGAAATGTATACAAGACTAGGAAAGACAAGAAGCTCTAAGGGTTTATTATGACTTGATTAATCATTAAAGCAGTCTACTCTTTAGCCCCCTGGAGGTTTTTACACCGAAAGAAGTGTTCCACTGTAAGACTTGGGGTGGGGTGAGTGAGAGGTGTGTCTTTATTTTAAAAGTGGGAGAAGAGCTGATGTGAACACAGGCACATTCTCTGGCATACCAGTTTTGGGAAGAGTATCTCTGGAAGTTAAGGATCTGGAAATTGATTCTCTTTACATTTTCCCTGCTTATATGTCCCTTGGAAAGTTTCAGTAATTGATTAATCAGAGGCATCCCTAACAACTAAAAAGTCCAGCCTCCTGATGTTGACATTTAGAGCCAGGCTTCAGTTCTCATGGGAAGGATAAAACTAAAGGGAAGAAAATACTCTCCACCCTCTTGAAGCTTATACTCTGGTGGAAGGAGAGAGACTGAACAAAAATTAATAAGTTATATGACATGTTAGAAGATTAAGTGTTACAGAAGAACATAAAGAAGTGGGATGGAAGTATGAAGATTGCAGTTTAATGAGTTGGTAATTGAAGTCTTCACTTAGCAGGTTGAATTTGAACAAAGATTTGAAGGAGGTGAGGGCAGGAGCTATGTTAATATCAGGGAGAGAGTTCCATGCAAAGTAAATTGAATCTGATTCATACTGGATTTCTAATCTGTAACATTAGGTACTGGAAGACAATGAAGCAATATTTTTATAAGATTCTGGGGGGAATGGTTGAATCCCTAGAATTCTATACCCAGCTAAACTATCATTCACATAATGGGAAAGAAAGGGCAACTTTAAATATGCAAGAACTTATATCTCCTTTAGGAAAAGTGTACTTGAGGCAGTTATTTTTGTCAAATTAATGTAAGCCAGAAAAAATAATTCAAGAAAAAAAAATGTAGTCTGCTCTGCAAGAAATAGTAGTGAGCAATAAAACTAGTAAAATTATAATTAAATGTAAGTAATTAAGTAATTGTTTGAATTGTGGTTGTAGAGTTTAATGTAGTAATTTAAAAGGTTGTTTGAAATAGAAGAAGAAGAATGTAAAAAGTTAAAAATAAGAGCCTGTAATCTTAGATCTAGATTTTTAGAAAGAAAACATGGAAAACTGGCACAGTACAAAGGTGGGGAAAAGTTTAATAGAGAAGGGGCAAGTAAAAGCACTATAAACTTTGTATCTTTTTGGAAGAAAGGCATAAAATGTTAACTCTGGCCTTTTTTTTTCTTTCTAACATTTAAAGGTTAACACAGTCAGAATAAAAATGGAGTATAAAGACTTATCCTTATAATGAAGGGTAAAAATGAATGGTACTGACAAAGATTATGGCTTTATCTTGAAGCTTCATTTTGCAATAACAGTAACCGGTAGAAGAAAAAAAAAAACTTTAAAAGGAAGAGAGGGAAAATGGAAGAGAATGTGAGTGCCTATTTAGAACAGGGAGTCAACAGTAATGATGAACTAGATAATAAACCCAGTATAACCTTGGTATAAACTTCCTACTGAGGACTAGAACAATCTCAAAAAATACACACACACACACACACACACACACACACTCTCTCTCTCTCTCTCTCTCTCTCTCTCTCCTTTTTCATACACACACATACTCTCTCCCCTTCTTCCTCTCCTTCCTTCTTTCTCTCTTTCTCTATTTCTTTGGAGAAGATGAAAGCATAGATAGAAATGTGAGCCCATTTGGGACTGCTTTTTCCTAGTGACGTCTGCCAATTTTAGAAAAAGAGTCAAAGGACAAAAACTGCATAGAGCTTCTGAGAGACTGCTTAAGTTAGGAAGACAAAAATGGTGTTCAAGGCCCATCAAACCAGGAGGCCTTGGTAAATCATCCAGTCTTTGGAAGAGCTATACCCTAGAATAAACCAGAAACAGACAGACTGAAGCCCAGCTGTAAATAGTCTCAATCAGAATTTTAAAAATCTGGAATTCCTTGTGTCTCCAGCTGCCAACCAGAAGTAAACATAAATCCTCCCTAACAATTTTTCATATACACTGTCTGGTGTTAGTAACAAGGACGTTTAGGATACAAGACAACATGTCCAAAATTCAGGGAAGAAACACAAAATACAAATGGATCTATGGAGGATCTAAATATTGAAGTTGTTACTCACAAACTTTATGTTAGTATGTTCAAGAAAATGAAAGAAGACCAAAAATTTCAGCAGAGAACTGAAAAGCGTGCGTAC
>NC_064810.1:101858359-101888359 GCF_023721935.1 Panthera uncia | reverse complement strand
GTGATTAAGTGAACCATATCCATATCCATATTCATAGAACCATATCCACAGAAAAGAATAAGCAGCCATTAAAAGTAACAACATAGATCTATGAAAACATGGTTACTACACATTAAGAGAAAAAAAGAGCAAGTTGCACTCATACCTTGCTACAGGGAGGGTAAGTTGGTAAGTAGTTTGGCAACATCTATCAAAAATTTAAATGCAAAAATGCTCTAACTGAAACATTATACTTTTCTAAATATGTATAAAGATGTATACCTGTCTGATCTTTGAGGCATTTTTTAGAATAGTTTTTAAAATATTTTTAAAATGTTTATTTATTTTTGAGAGATGGAGACAGAGTGCAAGCAGGAGAGGGGTAGAGAGAGATGGAGACACAGAATCTGAAGCAGGCTCCAGGCCCTGAGCTGTCAGCACAGCCTCCTTCAGATTCTGTGTCTCCTCTCTCTGCCTCTCTCTTGCTTGCACTCTGTCTCCCTCTCTCTTAAAAAATAAATAAACATTAAAAAAATTAAAAAAAAAAAAGAGAACAGTTTTAGACAGGTAAGTTATGACTATAGTATTGAGAGTAAACCCTGTTATAAACATCTTACATGAGTATGGTACATTTGCTACAATTAATGAACTGATACTGATACACTATTAGTAACAAAACTCTATAATACATTCAGATTCTTTAGGTTTTTTCCAGTTTTACCGAGAAATAATTGATACACAGAAATGTATAAATTTAAAGCCACATGATGGTCTGATTTACATGTATTGTGAAATGATTATGACAATAGGTTCAGCTAACATCCATCTTCTCATATTGATATTTTTTCTTAATTTTTACCTAATGTCCTTTTTTGTTCTAGGAACCTATCTAGGACACCCCATTACATTTACTTGTCATTTCTCCTTAGGCTCTTCTTGGCTCTGACAGTTGCCTAGACTTGTTTTGTTTTTTATTATCTCAACATTTTTGAGGAATACTTGTCAAGTATTTCACAGAATACCTGGAGTTTGTCTGATTTTTTTTTTTTTATGATTAGACTGAAGTTATGGATTTTTGGAGGAAGACAACACTGTGATTTATCATTGTTGATGTTGACGTTGATCACCTGGCTGAGATATTAAAGGCATTTTTTTTTTAAGTTGCAAAACACTAGAGTTAACCTAAAATATTTCTGTGTACGGATAATGGTACATGCATGCAGTGGTGTGCTATGCCACATTAAGAGTAAAAAGTATATGATAATATATGTATGTAGTATAGGATAATATATGATATTCAAAAGATATTTGAGGTGAATATAAAAAGTAAGTTACAAATAGTATGATCTTATTGATGCAAAAAGAACATATACATAAACATTCGTATATGCAAAAACATTTTCTGAAATGATACCAAAGGTATTTTAAAAATGATTGCCTTGGGGCGCCCGGGTGGCTCAGTCGGTTAAGCGTCCGACTTTGGCTCAGGTCATGATCTGGCGCTCCACGAGTTCGAGCCCCGCGTCAGGCTCTGGGCTGACAGCTCGGAGCCTGGAGCCTGTTTAGGATTCTGTGTCTCCCTCTCTCTCTGACCCTCCCCCATTCATGCTCTGTCTCTCTCTGTCTCAAAAATAAATATATATTTAAAAAAAAAAAAACGATTGCCTTTAGTAAGTGGAAATGTGAGGTTGGGGCATACTTTTACTTTTCAATGTATGCCTATCCTTCCTACTTGAATTTCTACCTGGGGGATGTGTTACTTTTATAGTGGAACATTTGAAAGCAAATATGATCTTACTTTTGTAAAATAAACATATTTTTTTTCTGTGTATTGAAAAAACAAATCTAGAAAGATAGACATCATTGTTAGTAGTGGTTAATATCTCAGTAAACTACAATTCCATTTTACCAGTTGCACAGACCAAAAACCTAAGAATCATACTTGACTTTATCTCTCTCGCCTCACATTTAATCCATGAGCACAGCCTGTGGGATCTATTCTCAAAATACATGCAGAATCTGACCATTTCTGTTTCCAGCCTGGATTATTGCTATCCAGACTTCCTAACTTGTCTCCTTGATTTCACCCTTGGTCATCTGCAGTCCATTCTCAACACAAACACCACAGATAGAATCATACTATTCTCTTGCTCAGAGACTTCCTGTGTCTTCCATCATATTCTGAGTAAAAGCCAAAGTTTATACAGTGTCTTATCATGTCCTCAATGATGTGTCCACCATCCGCTACCTTTTTATTGCTCACCCACCTTTTCACTTCTTTTCTGACCTTTCATATTAGCTTCTCTGCTGTTTCTCCAGTCTCGGTTCATTCCTCCTTCTCCGTGTCCTTGCACCTGCTGTTCCTTCTGCCTGGATGCAATTACTCTTCCAATTTCTCACCATCTACTTAACTTGCTCCCTCATCTCCATCAGGTCTCTGCTCAAATGGCAGGAGTTCAGGTCTCTGCTCAAATGGCAGTAGTAGGGAGCAGTGGATTTTCTGGGAGGCTATGGCCATACTCCTGGGAAAGGATGAATGATGGCTTATGGTGATAGCTGTGGAGAGGAGGGGAAACAAATGGATTCAACAAGTATTTAGGAGGTGTAATCCACAGGAGTTGGCATTGGAGGGGTCAAGGAAGAATTCCAAAATTTAATGGGAACTCCTGGAGAAACACCAGGTTTTGGGGAGACAATGAAAAACAGAATTGCAAGAGACTTTTACTTTTTATGTATTACATGTGATGGATGTCTGGAGATACAGAACTTTAATTTTTTTTTTTTTTTTTTTTTTTAAGCATAAGAATTGACACTCTCCAAGGGGCTCCTAACCATTTTTTGTGCTATGGACCCTTTAGATAGTCTGGTAAAACCTATGGACACTCTCAGAATAACTTTCTTTTTTAGTTTATTTCTTGGAAAGAGAGAGAGAGAGAAAGACAGAGGGAAAACCAGCAGGGAGGGTCAGAGAGAGAGGGAGAGAGAGAATCCCAAGCAGACTCCACACTACCAGCGTAGAGCCTGGTGTGGGGCTCCAACTCACAAGCTGTGAGATCATGACCTGAGCCAAAACCAAGAGTCAGACACTTAACTGACTGAGCCACACAGGTGTCCCTCAGAATAACATTTTTAAAAGCATAAAATTAAGTAAATATAACTTAAAACATTTTTTTAATGTTTATTTTTGAGACAGAGGGAGACAGAGCACGACTGGGGGAGGGGCAGAGAGAGAGGGAGACACAGAGTCTGAAACAGTCTCCAGGCTCAGAGCTGTCAGCACAGAGCCTGATGAGGGCCTCTAACCCAAGAACCGTGAGATCATGACCTGAGCCGAAGTCAGGCACTCAACCGACTGAGCCACCCACATGCCCCTAAATACATATCATTTTAAAGAAAATGAATTATAATGAAAAATCAGGGGTCTGTGGGCCCCGGATTAAGAACTCCTCTATGGAATAACTCCTGTTTGAGTCTTTCCTCCCTTCCTGAATAGCCACATTTGGCCCCATGCATAAGGTGAATGTGCACATTGTGAAAAGAAAGATACAGAAACCATGGTGACTTTGTCAAGAGTGTTGATCAGCAAGGACAACAGGTCACTACTTTCACAGCAATCCTGAATGGCAGCAACATGAGCAATCAGACAAAAGAGAGGTTAGCTATTCCCTGGTGGTGACACTATTCTGTTTGGAAGCAATAAGGCTGATATTTCTGCCTGAGTAAGCCTAGCATTCTTGGCCAAATGAAGAGAAGAAGAGGAAGCCTCAGACAGGAGATACGGGGCTTCCTGCATGTAGGAAAATATGGGGCCAAAGTAATTAAAGAGAAAATAAAAGAGATACCACTGTGGTTGTATCTCAGCCTGGTGAAATGGGTTATATCTAATGCACTCATTTCTATATTTTTTCTATATTTTTTCATTAAAAAAAATTTTTTATAATGACTGTGTACAACTTTTGTGACAGAAAAAAAAGAGTGTGTAGGACTTTCCTTCCATTTCATTAATGATATTGTCTCACTTACAGTTGCCTGGATTCAAACATCTTAAGCCTTTTGACAGATGTTGTGGAATTTGAGAAAGGATTAGCAGACCCTAGTTTACCTAGAACCAGGGGACATTTCTGCCAAAAGAAAGAGACTGTGGAACTCCATAAATTCTTACCATTTACACATATTCCCCTGACTCTGATAGTAGTAAATTGGCAATAAATGCTCAGAGTATATGATGCTCAGGAGACTTGATTGTTATTGACTCCTGAATTGAGGGATCAATAGGAACAATATATGCCTGGAGACAGATGTCTTCATGCTGTGTGATCTCAGAAGAGTAGGGAGCTATGGAATCCCCCTTGGGAGCTGAAGGCAGCAGAGGAGTGTTCAGAATAGGAATGGAGCTTAGCTGCTTTGTTTAGTTTTGCATGTTGGACTCTTCATCCTTTGAACAAAGGGATTGGGACTAAAATAAGTTTGAAAACAACAACATTAAAACCTATTTTTTAAAAAGATTTTTTAGTTTTATTTTAATTTAATTTTTAATTTTAATTTTTTTTTAGAGACAGAGAGTGCTAGAGAGAGCATGAGGAAGAGGGGCAGAGCGACAGAGAGAGAATCTTATCTTTTTTTGTTTTATAGATATATATACATTAATTAATTTTATTTTTTAAATTTAGATCCAAATTAGTTAGCATATAGTGCAACAATGATTTCAGGAGTAGATTCCTTAATGCCCCTTACCCATTTAGCCCATCCCTCCCTCCCACAACCCCTCCAGTAACCCTCTGTTTTTTTTCCATATATAAGAGTTTCTTATGTTTTGTACCCCTCCTTGTTTCTATATTATTTTTGCTTCCCTTCCCTGTGTTCACCTGTTCTGTGTCTTAAAGTCCTCATATGAGTGAAGTGCTATGATATTTGTCTTTCTCTGACTAATTGCACTTAGCATAATACCCTCTAATTCCATCCATGTAGTTGCAAATGACAAGATTTCGCTCTTTTTTTAAAAAAAAAATTTTTAACGTTTTATTTATTTTTGAGACAGAGAGAGACAGAGCATGAACGGGGGAGGGGCAGAGAGAGAGGGAGACACAGAATCGGAAGCAGGCTCCAGGCTCTGAGCCATCAGCCCAGAGCCCGATGCGGGGCTCGAACTCACGGACCGTGAGATCGTGACCTGAGCTGAAGTCGGACGCCCAACCGACTGAGCCACCCAGGCGCCCCAAGATTTCGTTCTTTTTGATTGTTGAGTAATACCCCATTGTGTATATATACCAAGTCTTCTTTATCCATTCACCCATTGATGGACATTTGGGCTCTTTCCATACTTTGGCTATTGTTGATAGTGCTGCTATAAACATTGGGGTGTATGTGTCCCTTCGAAACAGCACACCTGTATCCCATGGATAAATACCTAGTCGTGCAATTGCTAGGTCATAGGGTAGTTCTATTTTTAATTTTTTGAGGAACCTCCACA
Source organism: Panthera uncia (assembly GCF_023721935.1). Lineage (NCBI taxonomy): Eukaryota > Metazoa > Chordata > Mammalia > Carnivora > Felidae > Panthera > Panthera uncia. The sequence goes on along the minus strand of NC_064810.1, from coordinate 101,882,910 downwards.
CTGTTTTCCCGAGTGACTGCACCAGTTTGCATTCCCACCAGCAGTGCAAAAGAGATCCTCTTTCTCTGCATCCTCACCGACATCTGTTGTTGCTTGTGTTGTTTATTTTAGCCATTCTGACTGGTGTGAGGTGGTATCTCATTGTGGTTTTAATTTGTATTTCCCTGATGATGAGTGATGTTGAGCATTTTTTCATGTGTCGGTTGGCCATCTGGATGTCTTCTTTAGAGAAGTGTCTATAATGTCTTTTGCCCATTTCTTCACTGGATTATTTGTTTTTTGGGTGTTGAGTTTGAAAAGTTCTTTATAGATTTTGGATACTAACCCTTTATCTAATATGTCATTTGCAGACATCTTCTCCCATTCCATTGGATGCCTTTTAGTTTTGCTGATTGTTTCCTTCGCTGTGCAGAAGCTTTTTATTTTGATGAAGTCCCAATAGTTCATTTTTGCTTTTGTTTCCCTTGCCTCCGGAGATGTGTTGAGTAAGAAGTTCCTGAGGCCAAGATCAAAGATTTTTGCCTGCTTTCTCCTTGAGGATTTTGATGGCTTCCTGTCTCACATTTAGGTCTTTCATCCATTTTGAGTTTATTTTTGTGTATGGTGTAATAAAGAGGTCTAGGTTCATTCTTCTGCATGTCGCTGTCCAGTTTTCCCAGCATCACTTGCTGAAGCGACTGTCTTTATTCCACTGGATATTCTTTCCTGCTTTGTCAAAGATTAGTTGGCCATACATTTGTGGGTCAATTTCTGGGTTCTCTATTCTGTTCCATTGATCTGAGTGTTTGTTTTTGTGCCAGGAAAGAGAGAGAATCTTAAGCAGGTGGGGCTCGATCCCATGATCCTGGGATCATGACCTAAACTGAAATCAAGAGTCAGATGCTCAACCAACTGAGCCACCCAGGAACCCCTAAAACCTATTATTTGTTGGAGAAATAGATTTGAATTGGCAGAAGTAAGTTCTAGGTGAACAGAGCAGATGTTACTGACACTCTAGCTAGCATACACAAGTCAAATTTGTGGCTACTCAAAGTCCACTAAGGGGAGAGTTAACAAGGAGCTTCCCAGGTGCTGGAAAACTCCCCAAATTGCTGGTTTGTATGTAAGTCAGTGAAATGTAGCAAGATGGAGAAAATCGGATTTATGAAAACTTCCCTGGGGGAGATGACTAAAAGTCGTTGGAAAGCATTCGTTCAGTTATTCATTAAATATTCACTACTTGCTTTCTGTATGCCTAGCATTGTCTTGGATGCTGGGGTTAAGTAGCGAACAAAAAGCCAGAGCTCCTGCTCTTGTGGCGACTACATTCTAGTGGGGGATAGAAACAGTACAGAATAACCCTAGAAAATTCCAGGGAGTGACAAGAGCTATGAAGAAGTTAAAGTGGATTAAAAGGGAAGAGTGATGGGAGGAGCATTTTGCACAGAGTGGAGAGGAAAGAGTTTTCTATTAAGGTGACTTTGAGCAGAGATCTTACAGGGTAAGGGAGCAATGGGAGAAAACAAACCACAAAGAGGAAATAGAAAAACAAAGGCCAGGAGGCAGAGGCTTCAGAGGCACTTGAGGAACAAAAAAGAGGCCAGTGCCACTGGAGTGGAGGAAGACAGGAGAAAAAGATGTGCCAGAACACTTTTATCAGGTAGTGAATGTAGATTATGAGACCTCCAAGGAGACTTGCTCAAGGAGCAACAAATCATCACTAAATTCCTTCAAAAACGTGTAGGTCTGTGTGGTTTATTTTGCGATGTGGCTTTTGTTTTGATGATTGGGTAGGGCATACAGATTTGGAGCCTGAGCTGAGCCTCTCAGAGCAGGGAAGCCATGCTTTGCACTTCTCACCTTCTGGGCCTTTCCTGCACACAACATGCACTGAAAGAACAGAGGATGGAAGTAATGTGTGAAATTATTAACCTGTCTTGGTGACCACTTATTCCTAAAATTGTCTTGTCTGAGGACCAGATAAAATGAGAAGGGTCTGAAAACTCTGAAAAGATAATTCCCTTGTTCAGACCCCCTCACACCATCAAAGCTAGCAGTGTCTAGTCAATGCTTTCTCCTGATGCCAAATCTTGGACTCTGACTCTTTTGTTTTCCTGTTCCCCATTTAAGGACTCTTGTGATTACGTTGGGCTCACCCAGATAATCCAGGATAATCTCTTTATTTTAAGGTCAGCTGATCAACAAACCTAATTCTATTTACAACGTTAACTCCCTGAAGCCAGGTAGTATAACACATTCACAGGTTCTAGGGACTAGGGCCATTATTTTGCCTACTACTATCACACTCCATAAATGCAATGCGGTCTCTTTCTTATGGCCTTGATTTTTTTTATTTCAATATTAATTTCGTTGTATTTATGGTTTTTAATATAAGCTTCCTCAAACCTGTTTTGAAAAAGAGGCAATGAAAATGGGCTCTAATATGCTTAACAAATATGAATCATGGACATACTGTATGGTGGTAGAGAAATCTAAGAGTTGTCTTGTGGTTTTCCCTCCACCTGCACCTCACCATTAAAATAAAGGGAGTGGGGCTGCTTGGAAAAGTGAGTTGATAACCTTGGACCCACTCTCCTTTTTTCAGAGCTGACAGTCTATTTTACAATGTTCTCAATTCAGTCTTTGGGGCAGAAAAGGACTGAATTGGCCACTATATTAGTTGTTTATTCCTGTTTACCAAGTTATCTCTGAATTTAGAGGCTGAAACATAAAACATTTATTATCTCATTGTTTCTCTGGGTCAGATATCTGGATACAGCTTAGAAGGGTGTTTCTGGCTCAAGATGCAGTCGGGTGATATCTGAAAACTAGGGGAGGATCCACTTCTAAGCTCACTCATGTGTTGTCGCAGTATTCAGTTCCTTATAGGTTGTTGGACTGAAGTGCCTGTTACTTGCTGGTTATGAGTTGGAGGCTTCCCTCAGCTTTTTGCCATCTAGGCTCTCCACTGGGTACTCAAACATGGCAGCCAGCTTCCCTCAGAGGGAGAGTCTCAGATGGCAGCCACCATCTTTTTGTAACCTGACCTTAGAAGTAACATCCCATCTCTTTGGCCATATTCTGTTCATTAGAAGTGAGTCACTGGGTCCAGCCCACACTCAAGGGATGAGACAGCACAAGTTCATGACTACCAGGAGGGGGCGGACTGTCAGGAGCTGTGTAAGAAGCTGCCCATCACAGCCATGTGGAATCCATGAGGACATAAAGATACATGTGTCTATTTAACTCCCGTCAAAGAGAGATAAATGTAGAGGATGTGACATTAGAAAATGATGCATCTCAGAAGCAACAATTTGCACTTTGATTAACAAATGTAAACTCTGTATATCAAACAGAGTAGCCATAATACAATTGTTACTACTATGTACCAGAAGGATTAGACAGAATTTGTCTATGCTAGACTAATTTTCCCCCCACAGAGTTTGCAACTGACATCATAAACAACAAAACAATAAAAAGATAGGAGACATATGTTGAAATGAGTGGGGCCTAAGAGCATGTTGTTAGAAGAGTGAAAGTATTAAATATGAAGCCAAGCCAAAGTCTGCATTACTAGAATCCATTCTGGGGTAGCAGAAAAGTACCATACTAATCTAAACATATTAGAATGAAAGGAAAGCCATGCATCAGAACGTTCATAGAAACTCACAGTATGTCATGGATTATTGCTAGAACAATTTAATGCAAAACAAATAGTAAGGCTGGCAAATGTATTTCTATAGTGAGGGACTGATGATATTGAAAAACTCAAAAGAGGGGCACCTGGGTGGCTCAGGCAGTTTAGCGTCCGACTTTGGCTTGAGTCATGATCTCATGGTTCGTGGGTTCCAGCCCCACATCGGGCTCTGTGCTGACAGCTCAAAGGCTGGAGCCTGCTTTGGATTCTGTGTCTCTCTCTCTCTCTCTCAAAAATAAACATTAAAAATTTTTTTTTTTAAACTCAAAATAAATAGTATCAAATGGATAGCAGTATCTGTGGCAACATAGATATGACTTATATTTGTGTGTTTTTAATGGTAACAGGCATATACATCTTTTAAAAAATAATCATTGTTATTGCTTCTCCTCTATTTCCCTTTTTCCTTGGTTCAATTTCCTTTTTTTTCTATTTAATTTTTTCTGTTTCTTCTATTTTTCACTTCTTAAGTTATTGTTGGTTAAACTATGCTTCTAATTTAAAAAGCATAGCTAGGTTCTACAATAATACATCTTGAATCACAAGTATTTGGAAGAAATATTTCAGTTACTGTCTGGTTACCAACTTATTTTCCTCAAAGGAAGGTATTGAGAGGGTGTTAGCTTTCTCACCTGACACACCTTGCTTGCACAATGGGTAATTGAGCATCCTCTTCTGTTTAATATCTTTGATCTTGAATTCACTGAGGTCCAGGGACTTTGTGTTTTAATATTAAAACATGGATCAGGTATGACCGTTAGGGTACCACTACTAATTATAACTTGATTATTTTAACACCTTTATTGAGGTATAATTGACACATACATAAAATGAACATTAAAAACTTGAATCTGAATTTTACTTTTTTCTTTTCACTTTATGATTTTGCTTTGAGTATTTGGAGAGAAATGTTTCTCCTCAAGGTAGAACATAAACAACTTTGTAACAAATCTTTTTGGTGATATCCTTGGTGGATATGACAATACTTAGTTGCCAATGCAGCCTCCTTAAGAGCCCTGATTTTTTTCAGATTATCAAGTGGCAATGTACACAGGAAGGCGGGATCCCTTCTGAGCCCCAAAACACAAATTATGTGTAATGCCCCCGATTTCGAATCCGAGAGACCACCAAGGAGCCGATACTGATGCAAATGCACGAGGGTTTATTTGCAAGCTTGAGCTTGGGCCCAAGTATACCCGACACAGCGGAGCAGGGACTTGGACCCCTAGGTTAAAAGGCGTAGCAGTTTTATAGGGCCAGTGGCCAGTGAGATTGTAACACACACAGAAAGTTGCACAGTCATGCCAGTCCACACGCAGGTGGCCAATTGAATTACAATTTACCCTATAGTAACTGTTTGAACTAGCCTATCACTCTGGTCAGAATTGCCGCACAAGTTTGGCGGGCAAAAAGTGGGGTTTACATTCTTTGGGGGTTAGGGGTTCCGCATCCCTATTTGAGCCGGTTTCCAGTAAGGGTGTGCTCCGTGGCTTGACTAGGGTGGGGGAGTGTCTTAAGCAATAAGCAGGTCATGTGGGGGTTATACATGAGATGGTGGGTGTAGCACAAAATGGAGTTAGTCTTGCTCTGCTTGTCCAGGGGTAGGGGATTTTTGTTAAATTCCTTGGATCCCACATATGATTTTCCCAATCCCATTCATTTTTGCTTTTTGTAGGGAGGTGGTCCAGTTCTGGTCAATGAGATGTGAGTCAAAGTCTGCAGGACACTTCTGCGAAATGTTTTTCTCCTTGCCAGCTAACTTGGGACTGCAAGGGAGGAAGCCAAACCTCTGAGGATGCAAAGTGGAAACATGAAGGAATCTAGGTTTTTAATGATCTTGTTGAGTTGCATACCGACTGACCCTGTTTCAGGTCTACCTCTGAACTTATGATGTGATGTTATAAATAGCCTTATCAGAGCCACTATATTCTGCAACTCCAGGGAGAGCCATTCACACTGTACAACATAGCGGTCCTGGATCTTACTGTTTAAGCCACTTTTAGATAGATATTCTACAGTTGCAGCCAAAAGCATCCCACTTCATAAAATGGGGCAGATGGTGTTCCAATATTAAGAAACTTTCTCTGTGTGCCAGTTTATACCTTGCAAAAGACTATTACTGGAAAGTTTTAAAATATATGTAACAGAAGCCACAACTCAGAATAAACAATAAAAGGAATTCATTGGCTCAGAGGTAGGGCAGGCTTCAGGGGGTTCGATTTAGGATTTCTTGAGGTCATCAGCAATCTGGCTTTTTTCCTGCCTAATGTTCTCAACTCTGTCCTCCCTATGTTTTGGCTTCTTCTTCAGGCTGTCTTTCTTCATGGTGGCAAAACTTTACAGTTATTTCAGACCTCATTCTACCCCTCGAACTCTGTTGAGCCACCTGCTTAGCTTAAGTCACACGCTCAGTTTTAGGAGCTGGGGATGGAATCAAATTTCCAAGAAGTCTCCAAATCAAAATTCGAGGTTGGATAGGAGAAATGAAATGCTGGGACCCAAACATGAAGTGTCCACTCCATGGACTTGGAACTATAATGCAAATGAACTTTTTAAAAATGTGCTTGAAATTTACTTATTCTCACTCTCAAAAGAATGTGAGATGGAGATAACCAATGAACTTAGGCCCATGGGTTACCTATACAGCATGAGATTTGGTGAACTCTTGGGGAACTAAGTACAGATCTGACTGTCTGTGAACCTCTGCTAAGTCCTAGTTTGAACATTTGTGAGACAAGACTTCCATTTATTTCTAGAACTAGATGTCAAGGCAATCAATAGTGATTTAAAGAAGCTGCTTCGGGAGAAATGTCAAACTCTTTGCTCTTTAAAAATGTTAATGGAAAATTTAAAAATCTGTGAACTCTTTTCAACACCTTCACTTTTCTGAAATCCAAAATTACTAGTGTTAAAAAACAAAATTCAACTGAGTGAATTTAAAGATCAAGCTGGCTTTATTAAACAATTCATGAATCGGGCAGCATCTCATCCAGCAAATAGAAATGAGGTCTGAAGAACCAATACAAAATGGAAGACTTTTTTATAGGCAGAAAGGGGCAGGAACAAGAGAAGAGTGGATTGCCTCATCTTTCTTTAGGGGGAAGAATGGGCCTATCAGGTGGATTACCATATTAGGGCCAACCAGGAAATTCCAGTTTTACTGGTTTAAGGTTTACATTCCTGGTTGAAATTAGGCGTTCAGTCTTGGTTTGCTGATGTGGTGCTTAGCACAAGTAAGTCCAATTTGGATTTGTTGTCTATCTCTCTTTTTTTAACACTAGCATTAAAAAAAAAGAATGCAATGCGATTTAGTCAGATCCACGGACACTTAACTGCCACAGCTGCCATTTGCACCAGAAAATTAAGCAAAATTGGCAGAATACACAGCTAGCTATTTGCAGAGGCACTTGAAATCCACAGCCTATGTTTGCATGGATTCTTGGCACACGGTGCTCAGTGGCAAACCATGGTCATCTGAGAGCCTGGATTAGGTACTCATCACCCTGTAAACATTAAATCTATTTCACACCTGCTTTTGAAACCTGGAAATACTGCCAACTTATTTTCCCAGATGGATTTGGCAAAAATTCCAGCATATTGTACAAAATTATAGATCAGAGTAAATTCAGTTCTCAAATTTATTGGACATCTGGAATCGGTAAAAAATGTGGTATCTATTTGAGAAAGGAACTTGATGCCCTCAGCGGTCCTGATCATTTTGACCAGAGTGGTACAAACTACGAACAGAGAAGCCCAGGATTGGCTTGCCCAGGATTCTCCCTTCAGGAACATTCCTAGTTAGGTGCCGCTAGCCACGCCCCGCAGCTGTAACGAATTTGCTACCTTCTCTCAGAAAACCATTTTACAAGTTAATTGCTTTTATTATGGAAATGTATTCCCTGACTGAACTGGAAGGGTGATTTTGAAAATTCAATGTCATACAATGTGTATATAAATAAGCTGCTTAGGAAAAGGAGGAAACAGATAGCCAATGATAATTCTTTCCTAATGCTCTGAGATTGTCTGTAGTTTAAGCAATTAACCTTTTATTTTTTTTTTCTTCAATTTTTAGAAAAGACAATTTGGGCACTTTAAATAACCACAGCAGTGCTATGTTCACACTGTAAGTAGAAAGTGCAAGTAATGGAAAACATCAATATTTTCCTGACCATAAACTCCAGCTTTCTTCTTTCATGTACTAAAAAGGCTGTATAGGGTAGTGGTTAAGAGCTTGGGTCTAGACCTGATTGCCTGAATCCTGGCTTTGCCATTTGTCAACTGGGTGATCTTGGATAGGCTACAAACTTTCTGAGCCTAGGCTTCTTTATGTATGAAATAGAGATAATAATTGCCTGTGCCATAGGGTTGCTAGAAATTGTAATTAGTTAACACATGAAGACTATTTAAAGCAGTAAGCACTATTTAAGCATTAGCTGTAATTATTTGATACATTTAACTTTCAGATACATTTGCCAAAGGAAGCTTTATTGGAATCCCAAGATAACTAAATCATTGTGTACTTTCATACTGTATTTTTGCAGACATTTGCCTTGAAAAGTCATTTAACTATCTCAATGAAAGATGAATAGCACTATTAATAAAATGATGAAGTCTTCATTCTATGCAAACATTCCAAAATGTATATTATTTGAAGGTTCTCTGATGCATTTAACAAATATTTCTGGAGCACCTGCCATATGTAAGGCACTGTTCTAACATGGAGTTGATGGCATATATGTGTGTGTGTGGCTTACATGGCGCTTATAGCCTTGCAGGAGGACACAGGCAGTAAATAAACAGGTGATTTGTGAAATGCTCATAAGTTCTATGAAAAAATAAAGCAAGGTCAGGATAGAGAATGATGGAGAGTAGGCTTTTATAGAGAAGGCTTCTCTGAAAAGGTTACACTTGAGAAATCAGCTGAAGAGGTGAGGGGATGAGCCATATGAATATTTGAGGAAAAGGTTGCCTGGGAAGAGGGTACTGCAAGTGCAAAGACCCTGGGGCGGGAGAGGGCATTTAAGGAGTGGCAGTGGGGAGTTGAAACCCAGGAAGTCTGTCTCCATCTTGCCTCTATACTCCCACATTATCTCCTGCACTCTTCTTCTTCACAAGCTCTCTGCTTCAGATAGGAAGATTATGTGAGAAAAAAGAAATAGATCACCACAGTGAAATACAAGTTATATAGATTTACATTTGTTAGGCTGACCTACTCACAGATTCCAAAGAATCAGTGTGGATGACAAATTTGACTTTCCCTTTTCAAAAGCTGCTCAGACTAGACAGCAAAACATATTCAATTAAGAGCAGCAACTAGGACCTTCTGGAATGCTTCTTAGCTTAGAAAGATCTACAGCCTAGCGTTTTTGTGTAAAAATTTGCATGCTTAAGTCTTTTTCTGGGGTGAGTGCTGTGTCCCTACAGGGTCTCTGAGCTCAATAAAGGCTGAGAATCACCAGGTCAGTGAACAGGGTTTTTCGAAATAGTAGAAATATTTTTGATTTGTTTAAAAAAAAATCTCAAATGAGCAAAAATGTATCAGAAAAATAAACATATTTTTGATTGTCTTATGTTGTTAAAAAGGGGAGTATAAGGAAACTAATTGCTTTTTTTAAAAAAAGGTTTTGTGGATATGGCATCATTTAGAAAATAATTACTAATTTGTTGGATTAAAGCTGAGAAGTTAAGTCTGGAAGAGCTTATTTTGAGGGCAAATTGTAAAGAGTAGCGGCCAACTTCATAGAAAAGCAGCCACCTGGCTAGAGGAATATTCTGAAGAACATTCACAACTGAGTATTACACGTTTTCTATTTTTAAGGCAGTCCAGAAATTCTAGTTAAAGAGAATCTAAATCAGTGGTTATAAATTAAGAAAGTGTGTTATTCTGGGTCCTCTGAGAATCAGCCACCAAAATGGGATTAGATTAAGAGAGACATGTGAGTGAGAGAAAATGGGGAAAGGCAGATAAGCAGGGAGAGCTATCACATTACGATGCATATCTGACGGAATGAAGGAGATAGAGAAGGAAGGTTAGGGGGAAGTATCCTAGGTCTCCTGCAGCCCAAGGAAGTTTAGCAAGGCTGTCACGGAGTCCTAGAGCCAAAGTCACGTGCTAGAGAAGTCCCATGTGTCCCAGAACTGGGCCTGTCTTCGTCCTTACTGTCTCTGCAGCATTCAGTCATTAGCTGGGAATAGCTTGTGGGAAGCCTAGCCTTGGCCCAAACTCAGCAATGGATTTCAGTGCAGGGTGATCAATTACGCTATAGTTGATGTCAGAGACGTGCATTCTCATGGCCACAGAGAGAGTATCGAAATCACCTGGGGAGTTGTCTCTCTGCAGCTTCCACCCCTTCCAGTCCTGGCCCCTCCACCCAACTCAAGATGTCTTTAGCAGCCATGGGAGCTGCTGCCTGGGAGAGAAGCACTGGTCAGACCACCAGAAACCGGTGGGGCTGTGTCATGTCCTTCATGCGTTTTGAAGTGGTGAAAGTGGTGAGACCATGGGAGACAGAAAAATATCTTCTGTTTGATGTTTATTTTATAAAGGCACTATTGGAAAGGATCTCTTATGAATGGCTTCCTAAGGATTAGTTACAAAGTTACTGAGTAGCTGACACATTGCTATGTCTCCTTCTCTGATTTGTTCTAAAAAGTCAGAGGACAGTTGTTGAGGAAACAGTTTCCATGGTCGGATGGACAGAGCCCACTTCCTGTGGTCTCAAGAACATTTCAACAAAGTGGAAATACCCACTCGTGAAGAGTAGCTCAATGAAGATTATGGTGTGGTTAGCTGCAGGGCGGGGGGTTCAACAATACATCTGACCCCCACACACTTCAGGCATGCGCCGTGTGCATGTGTTCTGCTCTTCCTCCTCACTGAACACTATCTTCTCAGCCTGTTTCAATGAAGTGCTTCCGACCTACTACAGCCCTTAAGCATGTCTCTTTTTACATTGGGATCTGACCTAGAGTATAGCATTGGCTTATAAATAGGCCTCTCCCTCTGAACACGGCTCGTCCAGTGCTGAAAGTCAGGTGTTATGTGCAACAGACATGAACTAGGTCCTATTTGTCATTATTAAAAATTGTTTTTTAACATTTATTCATTTTTGACAGACAGAGGGAGACAGAGCACGAGCAGGGGAGGGGTAGAGAGAGAGGTATATAAAGAATCTGAAGCAGGCTCCAGGCTCTGAGCTATCAGCACAGAGTCCGATGTGGGGTTTGAATCCACAAACTGGGAGATCATGACCTGATCCAAAGCTGGATGCTTAACCGACTGAGCCACCCAGGCGCCCCTATTTGTCATTATTTTAAATGGAAAAAAGCATAATGTAACCATTGATCAACATTAAGCATTTCCTAAAATGCAACATAACACAGTGAAAAGTCTAAAAGTAATAAATAAAATGCTCATGTTAGGATGTAAATTGCGCAAATCATCACTTTCTGATCACCAAAAAAAAAAAAAAAATAGTGCAATTATTAACTAATGATTGTTTTGTATATGGTAATGTGCACAGTTTGCATATTCTATGTAGCTGTGATGGTTGATTTTATGTGTCAATATGACTGGCTTAAGGGATGCCCAGAAGCAGGTAAAACATTAATTTTGGGTATGTTTGCAAGGATGTTTCTGGAAGAAATTAGCATTTGATTCAATAGACTGCATAAAGAGATTGCCCTCACCAGTGTGGGTAGGCATTATCCAATCTGTTGAGGGCCAGAAGAGAAGAAGAAGGTAGAGAAAGGATGAATTCTCTTTTCTTTTCTTGCCCTAGGACAGCCATTTTCTCCTGCCCTTGATGTCAAAGCTCCTGGTTCTCAGGCCTTTGGCTTCAGACTGACTTACACCAGCAGTTTTCCTGACTCTCTTGGCTCTCCAGCTTGCAGATGGCAGACTGTGGGATTTCTTGGCCTCCATAACTGCGTGAGCCAATTTCTACAAGAGATCTCCTCCTATATATCCTCATATAGTGGTTCTACTGGTTCTGTTTCTGTGGAGAACCCGGACTAATACAGTTGCAGACACTATCTGTGACCCTGGCCTTTTCTGCAGCAATCTGATTTCTAGCTGCCAACACCTGGGATTCTTTGTCTGAGGGTTTTCACAGTCCACTGGATATAGACTTTGTGACTGGGTAAAAAGTGTCTTCCAATTAATGCCCTCCTGGAGCAGTTCTTCCCCAATAACTGATGGGAATGGGTGGATAAAGGCTGTTGCTCCCTTACCCCTCAAGTGGAATAACTCTGAGGTGCCTATTCTATACTGACTTCCTTACTGGTGTTTCCCAGATCATTAACCAAATAGGTATTTGCACTCAAATACTTGTCTCAGGTTTCTGTTTTTGAGGGACCTAACCCAAGACTTTTTATCATAAACTTTATGCACTAGAGATGACTATGATATTTCAATCTATTTCTTAACTCCAGCGATATCCCAGAGGGACATCCTTTTCATTGACAGTCTGCACATTTTTCAAAATATCTATGATTCTGACATTCTATCAATTTTATTTAGAATATAAACCATTACTTTCCTCTTACATAATTTTGTTTAAAATGTCTTTAAGTTTTGAGGATGAAAATACAATTTTTACTATATAAATATTGATGTAAAACAGCATTTCAAGAGATATGACATTGTATGGAATTTGAGTGTTAAAAAAAAGAAGCACAGGATGCCTGGGTGACTCAGTCTGTTAAGCGTCCGACTCTTGATTTCACCTCAGGTTAGGATCTCATGGTTCAGTTTGTGAGACTGAGCCCTGTGATGGGCTCTGTGCTGACAGTGCAAAGCCTGCTTGGGATTCTCTTTCTGCCCCTCTCTCCCTGCCCCTCCCTCACTTGTGTGCACGTGCTCTCTCTCTCTCTCTCTCTCAAAATAAATAAACTTAAAAAAATCAAGAAGTATAAAAATGTGGAAAAACCTAAAATGTTCATTGATTGATGAGTGGATAAATAAGATGGGGTATACACAAACAATAGAATATTATATAGTCATGAAAAGGAATGAAGTACTGATACATGTTAAAACATTGAAAATATGCTAAGTGAAAGGAGCCACGCACAGATGGCCACTAATTGTATGACTCCAATTAAATGGATGTCCTGAATAGGCAAATCAAGAGACAGAAAATAGATTAGCAGTTGACAGGGGCTGGAGGAAGGGCAAACGAGAGTGACTGCTAATGTGTTCAGGCTTTCTCTTGGGGGTGATAAAAACATTCTGGAATTAGACAGTGGTGATGGTTGCACAGCCTTGTATACATACTGAAAATCACTGAAATCAAGAGGCATACTACCCTTAAAAATATTTACTTTTGGAGATGAGTCGCTTCAAAATTTGTGCAATTATTCTAAAAAGTTTGGAAACTAGTAGTCTACATTTGGTGTATGGGCACTCCACATCAGCTATCCTATATATCCTGCCTATTTATTTATTTAGTAATTTCTACACCTAACATGGGGCGTGAACTCATGATCCCATGATCCAGAGTTGCATGCTCTTCCAAATGAGCCTGCCAGACACCTTAGCCTTCCTTCTTAATTAGCACCTTTAGATAAGCACCTTTGTTTGGTGCTAAAGACCCTTGGAACAAGAACTGAGTAGATCATGGCTTCTCAAACTTTGATTCTTTTAAAACATTTTAAAGAAAAAAATTTTGTTTTCCAAATTTTTATTAAATTCTAGTTAGCATACAGTGCAATACTGGTTTCAGGAGTAGAATTCAGTGTTTCATCAATTACATACAACACTCAGTGCTCATCATAACAAGTGCCCTCCTTAATACCCATCACCAATCGAGCCCATCCCCCTACTTTCCTCCACCAAACCTTCAGTTTGTTCTCTATCTTTAAGAGTCTCTCATGGTTTGTTTCCCTCTCTTTCTCTCCCTTTCCCATATGTTCATCTATTTTGTTTCTTAAATTCCACATATGACTGAAATCATGTGATATTTGTCCTTCTCTGACTTATTTCGCTTAGCATAATATACTCTAGCTCCATCCAAGTCATTGCAAATGGCAAGATTTCATTTTTGATAGCTGAGTAGTATTCCAGTGTGTGTGTGTGTGTGTGTGTGTGTGTGTGTGTGTGTGTGTACCTATATATATATATATATATAGGTACACACACACAACATCTTCTTTATCCATTCATCAGTCGGACATTTGGGCTCTTTCCATAGCTTCACTATTGTTGATAATGCTGCTATAAACATTGTGGTGCATGTACCCCTTCAAATCTGTATTTTTGTATCCTTTGGGCATATACCTTATAATGCAATTGATGGATTGTAGGGTAGTTGTATTTTTAACTTTTGAGGAACTTCAATATCTTTCTTCAGAATGACTGTGCCAGTTTGCATTCCCACCAAAAGTGCAAGAGGGTTCCCCTGTCTCTCATCCTCCCCAGCACCTGTTGTTTCTTGTGTTGTTAATTTTAGCCATTCTGACAGGTATGAGGTGGTATCTCACCATGGTTTTGATTTGTATTTCCCTGATGGTGAGTGATGTTGAGTATCTTTTCATGTGTTTGTTAGCTACCTGGATGTCTTCTTTGGAAAAGTGACTATTCATATCTTCTCAGGGCTTCTCAAACTTTTGAAGCCTGTACCCACTCCATTAACTGTCTTCAGTGTCTGTCTCAGTCATGAATATTTCCATGATAAGATAAGAAATGCATTTCTTTAATCTCCTAAATTAAACCTGGTTTGAGCTTCCTACTCAACAAGGTTGGTAATATATTTCCAAATATTATTGGTCATCCTTCTAGCGCCTTCCCTTTTCTTAGGACACATCCAGGGATATTTTATCCATGAGACCTTAGAGTCGGAGTGCTAGGACCCATGAGCTTTTCAAGGGTTTATGATAATATTTAAGATCTGAAGATTTAAAAAGTTAACTCATTAAAAAAATGCTAGCCAAATAAAAATGAATGCATGCTTAGTTAAATTTTATAAAATGTTCTATTATTGCATCATATTTATTAATAATTAAATTTAGTATAAAAAACACCATCACATTTGAAAGTGGTTAAAATTTTTTGAGAATATACATAATATCTTCCTCAAAAATTAGAGCCAAACATAATTAAATAACTTAGGCATAGAAAAATAATCTCAGAAGCAAAATTACAGAAACTCAGAAAGCTTTTTCTGCCAAAGAAATTTTACTAAATGTGGGACATAGGTGCATTTCAATATAGTTCATATGAGATAAGGTGAGGTCTCTGAAAGTAAGTGCTTGGGGATTACAGCAGCTTTAAAACAGTCCCATCGACCAGGGTCTTAGGCAATTGTGACTGGAAAAGAAACCTCTCTTCAAGCCCATCCAGCAGCCTTGCCCATCTGAAGCAGGTTTTGCTTACCTGGCTCTGTGCCCAGGTCAGCTTGCTCTTGGCTGCATCTTGAGGCAGCATCCATTTGATGGATGGTGGCATCCATTTTTCCTGTCCCAAGCTTGGATCTCTAACTCTGGACTGAGCACCAGTTCTATAAGGTCACTCAGCATCCCCAGGGTGCTATGGCCCTACGATTTGGTGCTCCTCTTCTTTAAAAATTCTGTCCCAACCACAGTTTTAGACCTTCCAAACCAATGTGAGTGGGCTGCTGAACAACCTCAATACCAGTGAATAAAATGCTTGTGCCCTCCTGGGTTAAGGGAACCCAGGTATCTAGAGTTAAAGGTCTGGAGGTTCCTCCTCAGAGAGGAAGAGGGAAATAACTTACTTCTTTTTTTTTTCTCCCAACGCTTTAAGGACAAAACATAAAAAATTAAAAATTAATAAAAAAGAATGGATTTATTTTAAGTTATTTTTTCCAAATGTTTATTTATTTTGAGAGAAAAAGCATGAGTGGGGGAGGGAGGGAGAGAGAGAGAGAGAGAGAGAGAATCTCAAGCAGCCTCTGAGCTGTCAGCACAGAGGCTGATGTGGGGCTTGAACAAATGAACTGTGAGATCATGACCTGAGCCAAAACCAAGTCAGATGCTCAACTGACTGAGCCACCCAGGTGCTCCAAGAACTGATTTATTTTAAACTCAACATTATGTTTGTAATTCTTTATTAAAAATTTTTTTTAAATCTTTATTTATTTTTGAGAGAGAGAGACACACACACACACACACAGAGTGCAAGTGGGGAAGGGCAGAGAGAGAGGGAGACACAGCATCCTAAGCAGGCTCCAGGCTCTGAGCTGTCAGCACAGAGCCTGAAGCGGGGCTCGAACTCATGGGCCATGAGATCATGACCTGAGCTGAAGTCAGACACTTAACCGACTGAACCACCCAGGCACCCCTGTTTATTTTTTTTTTAAAGGAAGCTTTAAAAATATATTTTGTCAAAATATACTTCATGCCTCTTCCCATCTAATTCTCCTGTATACTCTTTTCTCTCCTCTTCTCCCCTTATACCTAATGAGAGTTACCTGTGGGAATGAGTCTTTAATGTTCAGTAACTTAATCTTTGGGATGAATCCCAAATAATAAAATATTACATCCCAAATAAAAATGGACTCCCCTCTTAAGCTCTAAAATCACAGGCTATTTCTGTTGTAAGGTTATAGGTATTTCAAAATGAAATTCAGACATATAATGACATCAATCAAACCTCCTCTTCAACTTCTGACTAAATCTCATTCAGCAAGCATGGATTCTTTTTGAAAGATATTTTCATTGAATAATAAGTGTCTACAATCACAATGGAGTGATATTTTATGCTCTATGTCCACTCAAAACTTTCTCTTCCTAAAAGTATAACCATGATTTCAATATCTGTCTTAAATGCACAGTATTTAAGACTTACTGTTTCTTAATGTGCTTCTAGATATTGTGATACTAAAGTTGCATTGGTTTGAGCTTGATGTCCAGAGGGTTGTATCTGTGGAGGCACTAAGTCCAAATGTGATCAGCCTGCTTAAAGGAAGAATTTGCATAAAACATAGACCTGACACTGTTAGCACATAAATAAATGTTATAACCAGGCTAAGTCTTCTTTCCAAAAGGACTTAAAATCAGTTTACTGGTGGTAAATACTAAAGCTGCCAGCATCAAGGTCTAAGATTATTCTTACTATTATTATTGTGGGCAAAAAACACATAACATAAATTTACCATCTTAACCATTAAAAAATTTTTTTTAATGTGTTTTTTTTTATTTTTGAGAGAGAGATAGAGGTAGAGCACAAGTGGGGGATGGACAGAAACAGAGGGGGACACAGAATCCAAAGTAGGCTCCAGGCTCTGAGCTGTCAGCACAAAGCCTGGTGTGGGGCTTGAACTCACAAACTGTGAGAGCATGACCTGAGCTGAATTTGGCCGCTTAATTGCAGGCACCCCAACCATTTTTTTTTTTAAGTTTATTTATTTTGGAAAAGAGAGACAATGTGAGTGGGGTAGGGGCAGGGAGAGAGGGACAGAGAATCCCAAGCAGGCAGAGCCCAATGTGGGCTCAAACTCACAAACCATGAGATCATGACATGAGCCAAGATCAAGAGTTGGATGCTTGGGGAGGAGCCAGGATGGCGGAATAGCATGCAAGTTTTTTTGTCTCGCGTCCATGAAATACAGCCAGATCAACACTAAACCATCCTGCACACCTAGAAAACTAGTTTGAGGATTAACAAAACAATCTGCACAACCTGAGCCACAGAACTCAGCAGGTACACGGCGTGGAGATGTGAACTGGGGGAGAGAAAAGGGGAGAGTTCGGGAAAAGCACCCCCCAAAAAATAGCTGTAGAGAAAGTGAAAAGAGAGAGTGAAAGAGAAAAGTGGAAACAGCCTCAGGGACTAAACTAAAAAGGGAGAAAGGAGAAAGGAGAGGGTTTAAATTCCATTAAGACTCTATAAACAGGGGGAGTGCTGAGTCTGAAACTCCACAGCTTGATACCTGGCAGTGCTCTGGTGAGAAGAGCGAATCCCTAGATGCAGAGTGAAGTCCAGGGGGACTTCACTGGGGCCAGATGGGGAGAGGTCGTTCCCCCAACTGGGAGGACATCTGATAAAGACTGTGTGGGTCCCCCATGACAAAGGCCCCAGTGGACCCAGGAGAACAACCACATTCATTGGTGCTGGAACAAGTTCGTTAAAGGGGAAGCCTGATGACAGATGTATGTTGTGATTTTCCATAATCCCTGAAATGCTGCTGCTACATGATCATGTCCCTTTCTGGGGCAGGCTGGCACCTAGCTGCAGTCTCTGGGCATCTGCAGAAGCATGGTCCTGAGAACGTTCCTAGGTGAGGCCAGCACCTGGCCATTGCTCAGTGAGACCCTCCTGCAGGGGCAGAACGGGTCAAAGCCGTAGTCCCTCAGAAGTGAGGGGTCAGGAAAAACAGCCACATCTGAGATAAAACTCAGGAGGGAGGTGCTGCCTGGGGCTTGGTCATGGACAGTGTAAAAGCGGGGTGTGGATGGAAGCTGAAGACAAAGGACAGGCGCACAATTGCTGATCTGGGAGAACAGAGTTCTGATGCTAGAGACTGGGTAGCTAGGTGACGCCATTTTCACCACTCCCGCACTTGCGCATACACACCTACAAGCACCACAACAATCCACCCCAGTAAGCTAAGCAGCGCCATCTAGTGGAAAATGGAGCTGTTACACTAAGTCCCGCCCAACTGGGCCAACCTTGCTCTTCAGGAACACAAATCTCTCTGCCTACTTAGTTTATGGACTATAAAGCGCTTCATAGTTTGATTTCTAGGGGAAAACAAAGTAATTTCAATCGTATTTCAGTCTGTTTGCTGGTCCATGTATTCAATTTTCCTTTTTTTCTCCCCTTTTTCTTTTCATTTTTTTGAATACAGAAAGAGAAAAAATTTATTTTAATTTTCAATTTTTATTAAAAATATTTTTCTTTATTTTTTTCTACCACATTTTTTACTTTTGTGTAAATTTTTTCAAATTCAACTTTATTTCCATCATTTTATTTTATTCTATCTCAGTGTATTCATTTTTTTCAAATTTTCAAATGATTTCCTTTTTTTTTTTCTTTCCCCTTTTTCTCTAATCTGTCAAGCCCCTTTCAACACCCAGACCAAAACACACCTAGGATCTAGCATCATTTATTTGCTTTTTGTGTGTGTGTGTGTTGTTTTAAATTTTTAAATTTTGATTGTTTAAATTTTAATTTTTTTACATCATTAGTTCCTTTTCTCCATTCAAAATGATGATACGAAGGAATTCACCCCAAAAGAAAGAGCAGGAAGAAACGACAGCTAGGGACTTAACCAACACAGATACAAGCAAGATGTCTGAACCAGAATTTAGAATCACAGTAAAAAGAATACTAGCTGGAGTAGAAAATAGATTAGAATCCCTTTCTGCAGATATAAAGGAAGTAAAAGTTAGTCAGGATGAAATAAAAAATGCTATAACTGAGCTGCAGTCTCGAATGGCTGCCATGGATGAGATAGAGCAGAGAATCAGTGATATAGAGGACAAACTTATGGAGAATAATGAAACAGAAAAAAAGAGGGAGACAAGGCAAAAGAGCACAATTTAAGAATTAGAGAAATCAGTGACTCACTAAAAAGGAACAACATCAGAATCATAGGGGTCCCAGAAGATGAAGAGAGAGAAAAAGGGGTAAAAGGGTTACGTGAGCAAATCATAGTGGAAAACTTTCCTAACCTGGGGAAAGACACAGACATCAAAATCCAGGAAGCACAGAGGACTCCCATTAGATTAAAAAAAAACGACCATCAACAAGGCACATCATAGTCAAATTCGCAAAATACTCAGGCAAGGAAAGAATCATGAAAGCAGCAAGGGGAAAAAAGTCCTTAACCTACAAGGCAAGACAGATCAGGTTTGCAGCAGACCTATCCACAGAAACTTGGCAGGCCAGAAAGGAGTGGCAGGATATATTCAATGTGCTGAACTGGAAAAATATGCAGCCAAAGAATTCTTTATCCAGCAAGGCTGTCATTCAAAATTAGAAGGAGAGATCAAAAGTTTCCCAACAAACAAAAATTAAAGGAGTTTGTGACCACTAAACCAGTCCTGCAAAAAATTTTAAGGGGGACTCTCTGAGGGGAGAAAAGATGACTAAATAAATAAATAAATAAATACCAAAAGCAACAAAGACTAGAAAGGACCAGATAACTCCATAAGAAACTCCAACTCTACAAGCATCATAATGGCAATAAATTCATATCTTTCAGTACTCACTCTAAATGTCAATGAACTAAATGCTCCAATCAAAAGACACAGGGTAACAGAATGGATAAGAAAACAAGATCCATCTATATACTGTTTAAAAGAGACCCACTTTAGACCTAAAGACACCTTCACATTGAAAGGAAGGAGATGGAGAACCATGTATCATGCTAATTGTCAACAAAAGAAAGCCAGAGTAGCCATACTTATATCAGACAATCTAGACTTTTTTTTTTAATTTTTTTTAACGTTTATTTATTTTTGAGACAGAGAGAGACAGAGCATGAATGGGGGAGGGTCAGAGAGAGGGAGACACAGAATCTGAAACAGGCTCCAGGCTCTGAGCTGTCAGCACAGAGCCCGACGTGGGGCTCAAACTCACGGACCGCGAGATCATGACCCGAGCTGAAGTCGGCCGCTTAACTGACTGAGCCACCCAGGCGCCCCTAGACTTTAAAATAAAGACTGTAACAAGAGATGAAGAAGGGCATTATATTATAATTAAGGGGTCTACCACCAAGAAGACCTAACAATTGTAAACATTCATGCTCCAAACGTGAAACCACCCAAATATATAAATTAATTAATCACAAACATAAAGAAACTCACTGATAAGAATACCATAATAGTAGGGGACTTCAACACCCCTCTCACAGCAATGGACAGATCATTTAAACAGAAATTGCACTACTAGGTATTTATACAAGGGATATAGGTATGCTGTTTTGAAGGGGCACATGCACCCCAATGTTTATAGCAGCACTATCAATAATAGCCAAATTATGGAAAGAGTCCAAATGTTCATTGATGGATGAATAGATAAAGATGTGGTATATATATACAATCGAGTGTTACTCAGCAATCAAAAAGAATGAAATCTTGCTATTTGCAACTACGTGGATGGAACTAGAGAATGTGCTAAATGAAATTAGTCAGTCAGAGAAAGACAAATATCATATGACTTCACTCATATGAGGACTTTAAGACACAGAACAGATGAACATAAGGGAAGGGAAGCAAAAATAATACAAAAACAGGGAGGGGGACAAAACATAAGAGACATTTAAATATGGAGAACAGAGTGTTACTGGAGGGGTTGTGGGAGGGGGGATGGGCTAAATGGGTAAGGGGCACTAAGGAATCTACTCCTGAAACCATTGTTGCACTATATGCTAACTAACTTGGATATAAATTAAAAAAAAAAAAAAAACAACAACCGCCATTAAAGTGTGAATTGGACAATTAAAACAACATTTAAGTGTGAATTGGGACAATAAAACAAACAAACAAACAAACAAACAAAGAGTTGGATGCTTAACTGACTGAATCACCCAGGCACCCCTACCACCTACCATCTTAACCATTTTAAGTGTACAGTTCAGGAAGTTAAGTATGTTACATCATTGTGCAAAAAAATCTCCAAAACTTTTGGGACACCTAGGTGACTCAGTCAATTAGGCATTTGGCTCTTGACTTCAGCTCCGGTCATGATCTCACGGTTTGTGAGTTTCAGCCCTGCATCTGGCTCTGTGCTGACAGTGTAGAGCCTGCTTGGGATTCTCTCTCTCTGCCCCTCCCCTGTGTGCTCTCTCTCAAAATGAATAAGCTTAAAAAAATCTCCAAAACTTTCTCATCTTGCAAAAGTGAAACTCCATACCCACTAAAAAAACAGCTCCCCACTAATCCCACCCAACAACCCCTACTTTATGTTCCTATGAATTTGATTATTCTAGATACCTCATATAAGTAGAATCATAAAGTATTTGTGTTTCTGTGACTGACTTATTTCATTTAGCATAATGTCCTCAAAGTTCATCCACATTGTAGCATGTGACAGGATTTTCTTCCTTTTTAAAGCTGAATACTTCATTGCATGTACATACCATATTTTATTTGTCCATTCATTTCTCAATGGACATTTTGGTTGCTTCCACTTCTTGGCTATCATGAATAGTGTTGCTATGAACACGGGTGTACAAATACAAGGTATAAGGCTTGAAGCATATTTTCCTACTCTGATGATGGATCTGAGTGGATATAGTCACATTATAGTAACTATATTTCTGATTTTGTTGTTCTTTCAAAAACTTCCAGCCTCTCCGTATATATAACTAATGAAATAATATAAACTTATTATTCAAAGCTCTCCAAAATACATGTGAAGTGATGAATCCTGATTTATCTCCTGCTACTCCTCTAAGCTTTCCTCTTTTTGAAACACTGTGAGCAAACAGAATAGTGCCATTTTGTCTTTTTGGAAGTTTATCCCCTGTATCCAACCCCACTTTTCCTACATGTCCAAATCCTCCTATCCCCTTCTTCATGAAGCCTTCCTGATCCCTCCAGTCAGATATGATTTCTTTCTCCTAAAAGTCCCCACAATGTCTTGTGGCAGATGTATTTGTGGTCTGTATTTATGAGTTGCCTATAAACTTACTGTCTCTATTCACTCCCTTCCATTAATAATTATTCGCTTCTATTGGGCGCTTACTATGTACCAGGTAACGTTCTAAGCACTTCATGTATATTATCTTCTGTAATGGTTAAAATGACCTATGGAATAGGTATGATAATTATTTTGCTGATGAGAAAATGGAGGTACAAACAGGTTAAACATGTCTAGCCACATAGTGTGTTTTGAGTGGACAAGATGGGCTTGTGGTTTTGGAGTGGAAATGACAAGAGATCAGAGTGGTGGGAGTAGTAGTTGTGAGAGCGCCAATCCAAGAATGGCAATTTATTCAATTACAGAAGGGCTGCCAGCCCCTTTGCCTGACTTTACAATCAGCATGTTCACCACAGGAAATATATACCACGTGCTTATGTTTTTGTTAAGGACATTTGTCAATTTGTAGTATATTTATGAGTGATTATATGTTAAAGAACTGTCCTTCTCACTATAAGCTCCATGAAGATAGGAAACATGTCAGTTTTGCCTGGTTCCTAGTACAGTGCCTAATACATAATAGGTGCTGAATAAATGATAAACTTATAAATAGATGAATGACTAAATGAATGAGTTATACTCTGCACTGTATTGGGAATGGTGGGAGAAACAGCTGGAGAAATGTACCCTGAGTGCATTGCAGATTCTGGTGTCCATGGAGGAATAAAAAGCTTACTTGCCCACTCTAAGCATAATATAAAAGATACAAATTATAAAGAAAAAAGTAGAATTAATTTTATAAAAATAAAATATAAACCACAAAACCAGAAATGAAGCCCCTTGGGGCCCCTGGGTGGCTCAGTCAGTTGAGCATTGGACTCTTGATTTCAGCTCAGGTCATGATCTCACTGTTCTTGTTAGAGCCCTGAATTGGGTTCTGTGCTGACAGTGCAGAGCCTACTTGGGATTCTCTCTCTCTCCTTCTCTCTGTTCCTCCTCACTTGTGCTCTTTCTCTCTCAAAATAGATAAATCACCTTAAAAAATCCTTATATTTCTTTTCTTTTCTTTTTTTTTTTAATTTTTAATGCTTATTTATTTTTGAGAGAGGCAGAGACAGAATGCAAGTGGGTTAGGGGCAGAGATAGAGGGAGACACAGAATCCAAAGCAGTCTTCAGGCTCTGAGCTGTCAGCATCAGAGCCCCACGTGGGGCTTGAACTCACAAGCAGTGAGATGGTGACCTGAGCCAAAGTCAGATGCTCAACCAACCGAGCCACCCAGGCGCCCCCCCAAAAGACATCCTTATATTTCAAAGCATCATAAACAATGGAAAAGTAAAAGGTAAGACGGGAAAAATATTTACAGCTTGGATAACAGTCTTAAAATATGAAAAATTTTGACACTTCAAAAGAAAAAAGATAAATACCCTAGTAGAAAAATGGACAAAGGACACTCATTTTGTAAAAATGTTTGTTCTCGCAAAGAATTTCCCTGTGTCTATAAATGAAAATATGATCTTAAGATGAGCAACAATGTAAAAAAAAAAAAAGAAGTAAAAAAACTGAATGGCCTTTAACGTTTTGTCTGTTAGTAAAATCAATTTTCAACTATCCATGGGTGAGTTATTCTTTGACTTTTCTATTGCTACCCAGGATTCAGAGGCACATTGATTAGTTTCACTTATTACCAGCAATAGTAGAGAGAATTTGAGTGGGGCTGAAATAATTATTTTAGAGTAATTACCTTCATTCATTCATGAACAAATATTTATAGTATGCTAACTATGTGCCAGGCATTATGTTAGGTGTTGGGGTTATACTGGAGAGTAAAATAAAAAGGAACATATAAACTATAGTGAGAGTGGGGGCTGGGGGTGGGGAGCAGACATGAACTTAAAAAAAAACCCACAAAATATATATGTACAACTTTGATGAGCACTCTGAAGTAAAAGTACAGGTTGCCATGAGAGAGAGCAAGAGGGACCACACTTGGACTGTTGAGTCAGAAAGGGCTCTTGAGAGAATGATACATGAACTGAGATTCGAGGGATTGTAGTTAACCAGGAAGTGTGGATGGAAGAACAGGTTTGGGAAAGGTGAGCATTCCAGCTAAATGGAACTGCTTGAACAAAGGTCCTGAGTCAAAAGGGAGCTTGACACTTTACAGGAACTGAAAGAAGTCAAATGGGGCTGAAGTGGATGGGCTGAGGGAGTAGGTGCCATGGCATAGACCGAGAAGGACAGGAAGGCCATAGCTAAGATTTGTGGGTTGTTTTTTTCTTTTTCTTTCTTTCTTTCTTTCTTTCTTTCTTTCTTTCTTTCTTTCTTT
>NC_064810.1:101719677-101857177 GCF_023721935.1 Panthera uncia | reverse complement strand
AAAAAAAGACATAACAATTGAGATATTAAAATTACAAGTCCAGATTGATATATTGTGCTTACTTAAAAGGATGAATTTTTTTTCT
Source organism: Panthera uncia (assembly GCF_023721935.1). NCBI lineage: Eukaryota > Metazoa > Chordata > Mammalia > Carnivora > Felidae > Panthera > Panthera uncia. The sequence goes on along the minus strand of NC_064810.1, from coordinate 101,857,092 downwards.
TAGCTATACTACTAAAACAGATTTATTTCTTCTTAAAGTGCATTTAAAATTGAAGATTAAATTTTGCATCTAAGAAAGTTTTATAAGAAGCACTGAACATTAAATATGGGTTAATAGTTCATGATCATGGTTAATCATTTAGAGATTAAATGACCAGAGGACAACACACAGTAAGGTAACTCTTTTTATAAAAAGCTTAAAACCAAGCAAAACTAAAAAAAAGCACATAGGGAGCGTAATGGCAAATTATTTTCATAAGGCATATTCTATGGTACTCTTTTCTTCAGATATTTTACCTTAGCAATAAATCTTTCAGACTTTTACATAGAGATGAAGGACAGTTTACTTGTACTCTGCCCAGCACATATTCTTAGTGAATGAGGTGAATACTTACAGTGCAGTGCTGACAAGGCTGAAATCAAAGGCTAAAGTCAGAATCGTGGAATAAGAACCTGTGTATTCTTTTTGAGATCTCTCTAACAAAGAACCACTGAAATGTTACTAGAGAAGCATAAAAATTAGACTAATCATTGCAGTATCACTGGACAATCAATGGATGTGAGAGTATTGAATTGGTGGTCAGAAGAACTGAGTTTGATTTTCCAACTTCCTACAATGAATTGTGGTATTCCTTAACATCTTTGTACCTCATTTGCCTTCTATTTATAAACATATAATAGCTCCTTTATCTGCCTCATAGGATTATTATGAGAATGGAATAAATTGGTATATGTGAAAAATCTTTATAGTTTCAAAGAATATGTAAAAGTTAGTCACTAGAGGAAAGCCTTTTTCTCAAATATATTAAAATTCATAGTCAACTATAACAAAATGCCTTTTTAGGCCTTTAAAAGTTATTATGTAAATAATATGAATTGCTTAATAGAAAAAAGAAAATGCCTATAGGGTCTGCTTGAAAAACCATTTTATTGATTTTTCGCAAAAATGAACTACTTAGATATAAATGTCAAAGCATATCACTACAAAATCCATAGGATATCTAGATTTATTAATCAAATCAAGCCCTCCTTTTGCTATTTAATCTCCAGAGAAACCAGAATGGTCCTTTCTCTTTTTTATTTAGGTATGGAGGAAACACAAGTCATACCTCTCATGAGTATCTGCTGCTATCATCAATATAGTAATTTTGTGGACAGGCTGGATGGGACCGTAGGTTTGGAATTTTACTTCTGCTCCAGGGACTAGTTCGACTTGTAGTTCCAGAATCTTGATCAGTTTATCTGGAAGTTGCCTTTGCTATTAGAGAAAGATTCATGTACTGAGAAACTGATAATGCACCCAAAACTCATTTGCTAATTTACAGTAAGAAATATTGTAAACTCATGTTTTCATGACAACACTAATGTATTACTTTTGTTATAGTTCCTAAAGACTTTTGAATTCATGATCTCATTTTGGAACCTCATGACTTATGACTTTTGAACACAGTGACTTAATTTATTTCAAAATTGTTTATCAGGTGGAATATATCAAAAAAGCTCAAAGCAGAACAGGGGACCATATCTTAGTTGTCAAGAATAACATAGTTAACAGTTCTTCATATTTCCTTCCTTTTCTATGCATGTTTATATAATTGACAATATATTGTATATGCCATTTAAATGTCAAAGGTTTTTTTTTTCTGGTTATGATGGCAATCTATACTTTTGTAAATATTTTGGAAAAGTTGTAGAAAGCAGACAAAAGTCCAAAGCAGAACATGAAAATCACATATAACCTACTACTGTAGTTAACCACAATGAAAAATTTGGTGCATTTCCTCTCAGTATTTTTTTCCTTTTTATTTCTTGTTTTTTAAAAACCGTAGTTGAGATCGTACCAAGGTAGGAATGCTTGGGGAGACCAACACTGGCTGGGCTTGGATCAGGCAGCCTCTACTCTCCGGTTTAGCGGACTGGAAGCTGCAGATCAGCACTTTTCTTCCTGGACAGGGGTAGTGAGAGTGAATATTTTCCTTTAAAGCTCACTTCTTTCTGTGTTTTAAGCTGTATTTGTACATAGATTCCTCCCCCCCCCCCCAAATCTTCAAAGCTATCGACACTTGCCCATATTTCAAAAAGTTATCCTTGACGGCTTCTGGAAGCCCGTGCGACCCTTCACTTCTGCTCATCGAAAGACTCCCGCCCTAACTTCACTTTCTCCCGCGATAGTTGAGGAGGTGGTAGGAAGTCTCAAGTTTGGAGCTTCAAAGGGATCCTGAAACTCCCAACAGCCGAGTCACAGCCCTCGCCCCGCGGCGGGGTCAGGAGCGCCCCGGGGCTCCACCAGTAGGCTTCGTGTCTCTCAGCGGAAGGGTTGCGACCACGGAAGGCCTTCGCGGTTACGTGATCTGCTTCTGGGGCGGCCGCAGTCCTCAGGGACGCCAGCCCATCCTCGCCCCTCCCGAGGTTACCCTCAGAGCGCACTTCCATGTGTCTCCGTGTCCTCACATCCCGCTGTTCTCGGGAGGATCTTTTCCCATCTTGAGGAGGCTTGTAGGCCTCAGGCTCGCTCTCTGCCTCTCGTGAGATCCGGGCAGGCCTCTGTCACAGAACCCAATGGTCGGATCCTCTCCGCCCCGCTTTGCGAGCCTGGAGAAGTGCGTCCCTTCTCGCTTGCCTTATGCCTGGCGAGGCGGGGACCACACTACCGTGCTGCCTGCCGGAGGGGGGAACGCTCACGTGCGGCACTCTGCTTTCCAGCCGGTGACAGTAGCTCCCGAGAAAACCAACGTTCAGACTACCCGAATCAGTATTATTTTGTCCTGGGAGCCCGCACAGGAGGGCGGAAAGAACAGCTACTCGAGTTGGGCAGTGGACGCGCCCCTCTTCTCCCCCTCGGTTCGCCTGAACCGCCCGGAGCTGCAAGCGCGCCAGTCGCGGCGGAGCTTCCTCAGCCTTTGACAGCTCCGCGCGAGCACAACGGGCCTGGAGTCCCAGCTCCAGGGGCGGGACGGGGCGGGGCGAGAGCGCGAGGGGCGGGGCGAGCGCGAGTCGGGGCCAGAGGAGGGAGCGCGCGAGCGGAGCCGAGTGGTGCCGAGCGGAGAAGGGAGGTTCTGGGGAGAGGCAGGCAGAGTCCGCCGGCCGCCTGCGGCTCAGCGCGGATTGTGCTGCGTCGCCCGGCTCAGCGTACCCCCGCCTCTGCCCAGGCTTCCGCAAAACTTTTATTCTCTGGGGCTCCCCGGGGTGTCTGAAGAAATCGGAGCGCTCGGCCGGCTCTACGCTCCCCTGTCGCGGCGACTGAGGGGACGTGCATCCCTTGCCCGCTGGGCTCTCGTGCCCCGCGCCTCACCTGCTGCTGATCCGCTCCTCAGAGCGGCGAGGGGGCACCCGCGGAGAGGCCGCGCGGGCGCCAGCGCCCCCGAATTCTCCCGCCCACCGCGGTGGACTCGCCCGGCGCAACTTTAACTTGATTCCTCTAGCCCAGCCCGGGCACCAGCTGCTGCTGCTTTGCTCCCACCGCTGCCGTCTCGGCCGCCGCCTCACAAAGGGGCGCGGGAAGGGAGGCGGCGCGGTCCGCGGGCACAGGCGCCGGTGCGCAAGGCGCGGGCCTCCGTGCCGCCGAGGCCGGGAGACAAAAGGGAAACTGCCTCTGTTCGCCGTGCGGGCTGGGAGCAGCCAGCTCGTCCGCCTCCTGCCCGGCTCCGCGAGCCTCCTCCCCCCACCCCCGGCTGCTGCTCCGCCTCCCTCCCCGCGGGCTGTCCCCGCAGTGCTCCGGGACCCGGCGAGCCTTCGGGGCGCGCGTCGCTGCTGGTGGTTGGGGCTGTAGCGATAATAAATGATAGAGGATACAATGACTTTGCTGTCTCTGCTGGGTCGCATCATGCGCTACTTCTTGCTGAGACCCGAGACGCTCTTCCTGCTGTGCATCAGCTTGGCACTGTGGAGTTACTTCTTCCACACGGACGAGGTGAAGACCATCGTCAAGTCCAGCCGGGACGCGGTGAAGATGGTGAAGGGCAAGGTGGCGGAGATCATGCAGAATGATCGGCTCGGGGGGCTCGACGTGCTGGAGGCCGAGTTTTCCAAGACCTGGGAGTTTAAGAGCCACAACGTGGCCGTGTATTCCATCCAGGGCCGGAGAGACCACATGGAGGACCGATTCGAAGTTCTTACGGACCTAGCCAACAAGACGCACCCGTCCATCTTCGGGATCTTTGACGGACATGGGGGCGAGGTAGGAGTTCTCTGGGGTTTTGTTTGAGTGAGTGTGTGTAAACAGGATGTGTGCGTAGCAGGGTAAGAACTGGGTGCGAGGGGCGTGGTGATGACCTGGTGCGGGGCTGGACAAAGACATTAGATCCAAATGTGGCTCAAGTTGCTAAAAAATAGTGCTGGCTCCAGACCTCTTGGGATTCAGTGGCCAATTTGGGGGACGGAGGGTCACCCATAACCTATTTTGTGCCTCATAATTTATGAGGTTTCCCAGGATCAGAACCCAGCAAATGACTGTGCTAGTTTTGGGGGGGGAGAGTTTATGGTTTCTACAGGGAACTTTGGCCCAGGGCCTCAGCGCCCCTGTTCTAGGGTTTGAGGCCAAGCTTAGGCATAAAGAAGGAAGAAAATATCTTTGATTCTCTTAGGGAAAAGAGACCAAATCTGCAGAGCCGAGTCAGTGAGGGCTCAGTGAAGATGAAGGAAGCTGTGACTCCTTCCCATTGCATTCTCCTAGAGGAGGAACCCGAGGGGCACCTCTGCGCTTCTTCCCAACTCCCATTAACTTTGCAAGTGCAATCGGGCCAGTTGACAGCAGCGCCTCACTGGTCGTCTGCTTTTAGCTGGATCGTGGCGCGGGACCGAGATGCCTCTGGCCTTTGCAGAGGTGGCAATGCCTGCAGAGGCGGCGGCTGCCCAGATCTCGCCCCTGAGTCCTGGTCAGCGTGGGCGCGCAGACGTCTCCCTCCTTCTAAACTCCTTTATTTGGTGTTCATCTGGGAGCAAGAGATGATGTTGGAGGCCGGTTCAGGTCCCTCTGCCGCATTTCTGCGGCACCTTGATTGCGCGCCGGGGCTCATATTTCCTGGAGGTCGGGCGGGCGAGGGTTGGCTCTGGTCCTCCGGCATCTGCTCAGGGGAAGTGAGTGGCAAATGTGGCTCCAGCGCCGTTCTCTCAAGCGCACCAGGCCAGCCACACCATCTCTCTCAATTGGCAGTTTGTAAGAGTTTCAATGCTGTAGTTTTTTATTTTTTTGCAGCATACTTTCTTACTCATATTCCCCCAGTCCCCATCGCCACCCTTATTTCATTAACACCTCACCCCACCTCCCGTGCTCTGTGCTGGCATCCAACTTTCCCTCCAACTCTCTTCTTGGTCCTTCTGGTCTCTGGTGAGCTGTAGGGGAAGTCTGGATGTCATTCTGTTTCACGAATTGCTTGTGTTTTGGCCTTTGTTTTGCTCAATTGGTTATCTAATTTGCATTCTGTCTTTGATACAAAGTCATTTCACCCACCACACTCTGTTAATCTTTCCGAGATAGTGTACCCATCTACCTTAAACCAACTTTGCCAGGAAAGACAAACTTAGTGGGAAAATTTCTTTGGTAGAACTGAGATCAGATTTTGCTATTTTCCATCCACCCTAGCCCTATGTTCTGTCTTTCAAAATGAAGGATTCTTACTGGTTGTGATTTTGTAGCTTCTCGTGTAGTGTGGGGTTCTATTCCCCTTGGTCACATAATAGGTGAAAAATATGAAATTAATTGAGGGAACAGGTGCTGTGTGCCTGGGAAGACACATACCTGAATGATAATGTTGCCAATATAATGACTGAATTGTTTTCTTGGTTTGATCAGAATGCCTATGTTTTCATTGTATATGCCTAGACCATTGTAAATCATTTAATAAAGCTTATATTTATTATATATTTTTAAATTAAAATTGGCAGCTGATAATCTGCTTCTGGTCTTAGAAAGCACAGTTTTATTTTTAATTTAAAGTTCTGGATGTAATATTAGTGTTGTGAAACTTTGGGTTGTGCTTGCCTGGGTGTGCTGTATTGGTATGTTTTGATCCTGCACGTGCAAGTGAATGAGTATTTAAAATTTTCTGTTAAGTTGATATTCTAAAATCTGAAAATCGCAGACCTAAACAGATTTCAGGTTGAAAAATTTCCAGTATTATCTTCTGGTAAACGTATCATCCAGAAAAGGGACATGATAAATGTTTTTATTTAAATAGAAGCATTTTACATGTATAGGTACTCTCCTTAAAAATAGAGTAATCATTCTATCTATAACCTCTTATAGTATGTAGCCAGTTCATTCATTTTGACTTCGTTTTAGGGCAAAATAAGAAAAGTGATATAAAAGGTAGTTATTTAGTTGTTGGAATGTGATAATAACAGATAATATTAGGTGATTTCTCTCTTGCTTTTTTTTTCATTCAAGGAAAAGCCCCATCTAATTGTCATCTTTTGTGTTGTTTAGCTCCTTTAACATTCACCAGAGGAGGGTGCCACTGTTTGATTTTGGTATAGATGATAGTTGTCTCCTTTCAGAAAAGAGGAAGATTTTTCTGAACTCCCTATTATTTATATATGTTGTGTGAGAAGATAAATGAGGACTTTAATTTTATTTCTAATAATTCAAACTAATAAGATGGGCTATAAAAAATGAGGGCCCATCTGTGATGATACTGCTTTTTAAATTTCATAGAAAAGACCTAAGTCACCTTGTATATGTACATTTCATCCCATTTTTTAGATGAGATGTTTGTTGATGGGCTTAAGATGTGACCTTTGTAAGGCAAGTTCAAGGCCTTCATTTTGGTGATTTTTATATTAAACTGCTGGACAAATTAGTTTGCATATTTGCCTAGATAGATAGCACACTAGGGATACAAAGGTGAATGAGACATGATTCCTATCCTCACAAAGTTTCAGTGTAGAGAGATAGATCTGTAACCAAAAATTACAGTTGGAGCATGCTTAGGGTATTATGGGAACACTGAGGAAAAGCATTTAAATCAGACTGGGAGGTGGGAGGCCCAGGGAAAGACACTTTGAAGGCATTATTTACTTTAAGTTAAAAGCACAGGCTTTGTTTTGAGATCTTGCTTTGAATCTCTGCTCTGCCTTATACTGGCTGTGATCATGGACAAGTTGCTTAGTCAACTTTATCTGGGAATTTTTAGTCTGAAAAATAGGGATAATAATGCATGTAAGGTAGAACTCCATCAGTTGTATTATACCCTGTCTAGAGAAATACTGAATGGAGAAAATGATGTGGAAAAAGAAAGCTTAGAGACCAAAAAGTCTGCATTGTTAGGGCAACAATATCTTAGGAAGAGAGAGTCTTCATATGAAAGCCACAATTTTGATCACTAGAAAGGCATATGTTAGATATGGATAATTTATTAGGTATCCCCCAAACTCTCTCTTTGTTCTAACTTGTGGTAAACTGGTTATTAATTCAGGATTTCAGGTATATTAGCATTGGGAAACCAGCATCCAGGTTTCCAGGGCAAATTTTCTGATTAGTGAAAAGGAATATTCTCTGTGATTAATTAGTAAGTTGGTATTCTGATTTGCACTTCAGCCTCTTAGCATGCGTTGGTTCTCTGGAGTCTACTCAATTGTGTATTTTTGACAAAGATATATCTCTGGACTTATGCTGAGGACCAGACTCTGGAGAGCTATGACTTCTACATGGATGACATCTTAGAGAGCCTGTCTCAGTGGTCATACAGACCAGCTTCCTCACTTGATGCCATTGTGCCCTTGAAACATTCTAACCATGATACTGTGGGTGGATGGTTGGTTCTGAGTGTGTGTGTGTGTGTGTGTGTGTGTGTGTGTCTAAAGCTATGGCAGTGATTGTTTTTCTGTATAACAAAATATTTACAAAGATTAAAACATTGAAAAGGTAAAAAAATAGCTCAACTTATACCAACTGATGTGGAAAGGTTATTTTTATAGATTTTTTTTAAAGCTCGTTTATTTTAAGGGTTGGGGGGAGCACAAGGGGGGAGGGGCAAAGAGAGGAGAGAGAGAATTCCAAGCAGGCTCCATTGTGCTGTCAGCTCAGAGCCAGATGCGGGACTTGATCTCATGAACCGTGAGATCATGACCTGACCCAAAACCAAGAGTTGGACACTTAACTGACTGAACCACCCTGGTGCCCCTGATATGGAAAGGTTATTTTTAAAATTAAAAAAATAATGTTTATCAAGAAAAAATTGTGTGTGTGTGTGTGTGTGTGTGTGTGTATGTGTATGTGTGTGCTTATCTGCATTTTTTATCTATAGGCAAAAGGTGTTTTTGTTTGTGTTTTTGTTTTTGTTTTTTTTTGTTGACTTGTTTTACTTTTTACATTATGCAGAAGAAATAGCACCAATCCTTTGAGGCAGCTGTTCATGGCTGAAACCTCTCTGGAAAAACAGATTGTTATGTGTTCCATCATTACTGTATTAAAGGTCGTATATCATTGTATCATACAGTTGACACACAGCTTGGCCAGTGGTTAAGCTTAGAGCACCACACTTCACATCAGAGAAGCTGTACTTGAGATGCTTTTCTGGGGGGGGTAGTCTTCAGGCTCCTCACTTCTCAGAAGTGAGGAGGAGAAACTGCTTATAGAAGGTTGCCTGTAGGATATATATAGTCTAGTTCTTTAGACCAATGGTTCTTAACTTTTCTTGAGTTATGCTTTGTGGATGTTGTAAAACTACAGACATATCCCCAAGAAGAATGGACACATGCATCAGGTTTTGTTTATAATTTTAAAGATAAGTGAATGCACGAAGCCTCTGGATTTTAGGTTAGTCTAGATAGAATAAAATCTGTTTCTAATAAATCTAGACCTGCAGGGAGCTGTGTACCTGGACCCCTTCCTTGGCCTGATTGTTGTTTTTTCCATTATTTGCATTTATTAACTTGTGTGCTGTCGTTTGCCTGTGAGGGTTGTTTTGAGGAATGGTTGTCCAAAGTTCTCCAACAAATCAACTGCAAATATGTCCTTGAGGACTTTGTTTGTGCATTATGAGGACCAAGGGAAAGACAGTTCTCTGACAGCTTTTTGTTTTTATCTTAAGGGTATTGAATCATGTGACTGGCTCTCCCTGTGTTTGTTGGCTACTAGAAATGTTAGATATGAACCTTTGACCTGCCTCTAACAAATATGCAGAATCTTATAGAAGACATTAATTTGGCATATGAACCTCACTCCCAGGACAGCTTATCTTTCCTACATTCAGTTTTCCTTTGTTTTATTTTTTTCTTTCTCCTCTCAGATATGTCATTTTATCTTGTTGTGGCATATATATTTATGTAAGTTTCATTGGATCCTTTCTGAAATAAGATATAGCTCTGAATTATTAAATTAGGAGTGGCACGATGAATGATCTGCTTTTCAGACATTATAACTGCTCTTAGTAAATGTTGAGTTCCCACATTAGTGAGGTACAGGAGGCCTGTGGATTTAGTGTGGACAAATGCCTTATGATTTAAGAGAAAATTCAGATTACTTTGGTTTAAAATGACACATTGACATTTCTGCCAAAAAAGGAGGGGTAGTTTCCTTCTTAGTCAGCCTCTCTCTTGTGCCAAGGGGCCTCCGTGTAGGTGAATGCAAGATCATGACTGCTGACCTCGATGCATCTTCTGAACAGATTGTTTAGAAATTCAGTTCAATTAAACCGACATTTTCTATATAGTCTGACATATGTGGAAAACAATGTTATGTTCTCTGTGTTGCCTAAAGATGAATCAGTGCATTCTCTGCCCTCAGGGAACATTCCATCTACTTGGAGAGATGAACTTCTTCATAGCAGAGCTACAAGGTACAGTTGGGCTACCTATAAGAGGTGATGGCCTGACTAAGGGAGCATGAGGAGTCTTGGGTAATTTTGAAGAGAAGTTGACATTTGATTATGTCCTAGCATTTCATTAGACAGAGATTAGGAGGGAGGATGAGAAGATGACTTTACAGGTTGAAGAAAAAATAAAATGACACAGAGGAAGTAAAAAGCAGGCACAGTTGGAAAAAAGGCAGGTAGCCCATGTGTTTAGAGCAGGATTTCCCCAACTGCTATCATTCTATAAGCCTATTCATTATTTTTTTCATTTTTGAGTACCTTCTGTGTTTTGATATAGTCAATATTATTTTTTAGATTGACTATTTTTTTTAGTCAAGTAAATTTATTTAAAAAATAAACTTCCTATTAGCACTGTTGAGTAGAAAATCATTAAATGAAGTTCTTAGCCTCCAGTCTGCTAAGAAGCTGTCTCCATTGTGATGAAGTGGAATGATTTTTAGATGGTTCTTCTCCTAGTCTCTGGTTGCCTCTAGAGTCCCTCTATCCCCCTCTCCTTGCTTTTTGTAAGCAGAAAGGTGGCTTTTAAAATTTAATTGTTGGCCATAGTAAGAAGAAAGGCAGGCTGCTTACTCCCTTCCCAGGTGGAAGGTATCTCTAGTGATGCCACTCCTCAAAGAATTCTGGTTTGGAACTCTTTCCACTGTGACTTATGTGACAGATAAGATTTCATGTGTAACATACATTCATGGGGAACCCAGACTTATGGTCAGTTCCCAGTGGTGTAGCAGAAATCCCACCCCGCTTTCTGATGCAGGTAAATGAGAAGACATTAGAGTAATAAATTTGAATCCTTTCTAGCTTAGTTTAAAAAGTAAATAATTCACAAGTTTTGATACTTGAGTCATTATTGGTCACAAAAGCAAGCTCAAAGGCACAGAGAACAGATTGGTGATTGCCAGAGGCAGGAGTGAGGCACGGGCAGAATGGATGAAAAGAGTCAAAAGGTATACAATTCTAGTTGTAAAATAAAAATAAGTGATGGCGATGTAATGTACAGCATGGTGACTAGAGTTATTGCTATTGTGTTGCATATTTGAAAGTTGCTAAGAGAGTAAGCCTTAAAACTTTTCATCACAAGAAAAAAAATTCTTTAACCATGTGTGGTAATGGATGTTAACTAGGCTTATTGTGGTGATCATATCTCAATACAGACAAATTTTGAGCCCTTGTTGGATACCTGAAACTAACATAATGTTGTATGTCAACTGTACCTCAGTAACAAAAATACTTGCAAAAACTAAAAAAAGTAATATTTTTATTTTGAGTGCTAATATTTGAAATTAAAACAACATTTTTTAAAACTTTTATTTTAGAGAGAGATAGAGCGAGCGTGCACAGGGGAGGGGTAGAGGGAGAGGGAAAGAGAATCTCAAGTAGCTTCCATGCCCGGTGCCCAGCATGGAGCCTGACATAGGGATGCATCCCACAACCCTGGGACCATGACCTGAGCCGAAATTAAAGGTTGGACACTCAACCAACTGAGCCACCCAGGTGCCCCTAGTATTTGATTGTTCATAATTTCTGTTTTGAACTTTACCCACTTCAGTAATGTATTTTTGTGGTTTAACTTTTATTATCATTTGAATAATCCTATTTAGTAGATATGTCTTAGCAAGTTAAACATATTTAAAAGTAAATTAACTTTAAAATTATAAAATTAATGTGACTACGTGATAGATAGTATGGAAAAGAAAAAAAGTCACTCAAAACCCCATTCTCTTGTCACATCCACTATTAGGATTTTGGTGTATTACTTGCTTATTGTTTTTTATATGCATTTTAAATATAATTTTACATTGTTATAGTGTTGTACGTTTGGTTTTTAAATCTTGGCTTTTTTCCCACTTTTTATAAGCCTATAAACACAAAGTCATTTTCCTCCATATTTCTTTTTTTTTTTTTTTAATTTTTTTAATGTTTATTTATTTTTGAGAGAGACAGAGACAGAGTGTGAGTGGGAAAGGGACAGAGAGAGAGGGAGATACAAAATCCCAAGCAGGCTCCAGGCTCTGAGCTGTCAGCACAGAGCCTGATGCAGGCTCAGACTCATGACCCATGAGATCATGACCTGAGCCGAAGTCGGATGCTTAACCAACTGAGCCACCCAGGCACCCCTCCATAATTCTTTATTATATTCCTAATGTGTTTCTTAGCAATAGATTAATATTATACTGAATGGTTGGCTGTTTGATAAATCACTCAATAGCTTTCTTCCTGGTATACATTTAGGTTCCTCTAACTTTTCACCTTTGTAAATAACATTGTAATAATAATAATAATAATAATTTTTATATATTTTTATAATTATAATAATTTTGTGCTTCTAATGTAGTTTGTGCAGGTGTTTCTACTGTAGAAATCTACTGTAGGTGGATTTCCAGAAGTAGAGTTTCTGGATCAGAGGATAAATAAAGAAACCACCGTTATTGGTAATAATAATAATAATAATAATAATGGCTGACATTTATTGAATATGTTTAATATGCCAGGCAGTGTTTTAAGGTACTTTATATATATTATCTGATTTTAATTATCATAACAGTGTTTGAGGTAGGTACTATATATCTCCATTTATATATGTAGAAATTAAGGTACTGTGAGAAGTTAAGTAATTTATCCACGGTCTCTTGTAGCTCGTGGGTGGTGAAACTAGAATTTGAAAGTGGGATTCAGATTTGGAGCTATCTGTCTCCAAACCCTATGCTTTCAGCTTCTGGTTTAAATTCCACGAATCTCATAATTTCGACAGTGAAGTGTAGATAGCATTGTTAGATGGACATTGCCTGGTCTTCTCAGGTCGCTCAGTAGGACTTGGAGTTTCTCATTTGATTCTGACAGTTGTGTCCCTGTGGCATGTGGTATTGTTCTTGGAAACTCTATGCTGGAAATCTCAGTAGGTAGATCTATTTACCTAAGGAAGTCCTGCAGTTAAAAAAAAATTGGGCTTAGAAGTTAGAGCAGATGCTGACTCGCAAGCAGCCATTCTCATCCACTCCCCTTCTTTGCTGCCAGAATCTCTGTCCCACTGCAGAGAATCTCTAACACTTCTGCCTGTTAGCTCATGAAAGGCTTGCATAGAAGTTATGGTGGCATCAACATAGCCATTTGCAAAAATGATTTAGGTTTTATTTTACTTTAAAGTACTAAAGGCTTGACTTTAGAATAAATGTGGTGTGTATGTGTTTGCATTATTTCTTTTTATACTGAAGCGGTGTTTTTTTTTTTTTTTTTTAGAACTAAAATAATTTCCTAATCTGTAAACAATTGTTAATTTAATTAAAAAGTTTTTAAAATTTATTTTTGAGAGAGGGAAAAAAAAGCAGGAATGGGGAGGGGCAGAGAGAGAGGGGGACAGAAGATCTGAAGCGGTCTCTGCACTGACAGCAGAGAGCCTGATAAAGGGTGTGAACTCAGGAACGGTGAAATCATGACCTGAGCTGAAGTTGGGTGCTTAACCAACTGAGCCACTAGGTGCCCCAATTTAATTCTTGTTAAGATTTTATTAAAAAAAAATTTTTTTTTAACGTTTATTTATTTTTGAGACAGAGAGAGACAGAGCATGAACGGGGGAGGGACAGAGAGAGAGGGAGATACAGATTCGGAAGCAGGCTCCAGGCTCTGAGCCATCAGCCCAGAGCCTGACGCGGGGCTCAAACTCACAGACTGCGAGATCATGACCTGAGCTGAAGTCGGATGCTTAACCGACTGGGCCACCCAGGCGCCCCAGGATTTTATTTTTTAAGTAATCTCTGCATCTGACATGGGGCTTGAACTCATAACCCTGAGATCAAGAGTTGTGTGCTTTACCGACTGAGCCAGCCAGATTTGACAACTGCTAAATTAACAGTTATTTAATTTTAAATAGCAAAATATTATTTTTTTCATTTGTTTACAATATTGTGTTGGTATGTTTAGTTTGAATAGATGATAGTCATGTGTTTCCATTCTAGAAGGCTACCTAATACATTAGCCAACGTTAACTTTTAGCCAACGTTAAGTTAAGCCCAAGCTTTGGTGATGGCTAGTTATAATCTGTTTTTAATAAGAATCTTCAAAGGTAAAGTTTAAAACAAAGGAAGCCATCATTTAAAAAAATAGTTGATGGCATTATAGTACCATTTGTAGCTTTCTTTTATAATTATAGGCCTCTCTACAAAGCACTTTAAGTAAATATTTGTGTGGAGAAAATTGGGCATATTGATAAATTGATATACTTTCAATAAACTTGAAATCTGTGCTAGGAAAAGCTGTGCTTAAAAAGTGAAGGTATAATAATTTACATCTGAGAAGCAAATCTGAAAATTTTGATCACTTGGTCTTTCTGGAGAGTATTTTTTTCCCTTTCTCTGTTTAATGAGAATAGGACCCAATTTAATGGAACCTTAGCTGCCTCCAGCTTGTCTAGAATGAGGGAAGGTTCTGGTAGTTGAGTCTGTTAAAAATGAGACTTACTTACTTTTCTCCATTCCTAGAAGACAAGGGAGTTCTTGTCTGCTACTGGGCACAGAGCCCCTGAAGGTAAGTCTGGGCTACTGCAAATAATTACATAAAATGTTCATTGTACAATGATACCAGATAGAGACACGCTATTTCTAATGTAGAAAAGAACTGTCTGCTCCCAAGCTAGGCACAATCACTTGGTAAGGGTGCCTTTTTCTAATTTGTACAGAAGTGGAAGGCACCATAGCAATAGTCTGTATTTCTGAGACTCACATTCTTTACCATCCCATCCATCATTATCGCACTCCTTGTTCTGCTCCCGTATTGAGCAGCTGACAGATAATCTATTGGTCTTAGTTGCTAAACCAAAGACCAGTTATCCATTTCACATCATGTCGTCAAACCTTATGACTTCCCTGGAGAAGTGCACACTTATTTGCATTTGCTTTTCAAGATGAATATTCCAGGCTTTAGTCATTGTAAATGTGAGTGGGGATTTAATGGCCTGTAGCAATACATCTTAAATATTTCAAATTGTATTTTTAATAGAACAGTCTATATTCAGCACTACTCTTGGACAATAAGGTTTTTCACCTAAAAACATTTAAAAAATATTCTTTTAGTTATAGAATTGCCATATGGCAAAAACGGTTTTATTCTGATAAGTATATACCATTTCTTTCTAACCTAGTAAGTGCTTTCAAATTTCTTTTAATTAAATAACTTAACTTTCAGTTTAATTAGTCACTGGACATTTTCTGGCCAAATAAGTCTCTTACTGACCCTTGTATTTTCTAGAAATTGAGACATAGTAGAATTTTTGGTCATACTATCTACCTTTTTGCTGCCTAGAATAATAAGGTGAATTTGCTGTAACAACTGGTTTGCATAGGTATATGATAAATATGATTGACCCAGAATTTGGGATTAAGAAGTTTCAGCTTCCCTTTTATTTAAACTTAGAGGTTTCCTACATTTCTGTTTAGAAAGAAGATACATTTTCTCTTTAGATAGGCCTGGCAGGGATCTTGAATTGTCATATAATTCAAATATAGTGCCTAAGGCTTCACAGCTACATGAATAATCTA
This sequence comes from Panthera uncia, assembly GCF_023721935.1. Classification (NCBI taxonomy): domain Eukaryota; kingdom Metazoa; phylum Chordata; class Mammalia; order Carnivora; family Felidae; genus Panthera; species Panthera uncia. The sequence goes on along the minus strand of NC_064810.1, from coordinate 101,841,753 downwards.
TTTTTAAATACTTTCATCAAGGAGATTCCATACTGTCCCTGGATAATTTTTTTTTTTTTCTATAGTCCTTTCTCTCAGGAAATTCGTTATATATGAACTAATTCCCTTTGGTTTAAACTTATTTCTTAGTCTGCCCTTAACAGAGATATAGTAGAATTCAGTTGTTGCCATTTGTAAGTCAATAAGATTATGGTAATCAAAAATCTTCTTCCCCTCATGTTAAATAAGTACATCAAATTATAGGAGAAACACTCATCACAAAGAAAGGAGACATAAGGTAATTTCTACCAAACACAGAATAGTTTCCAAATGATCAATAATATCTCCTCTTTGTAAGGAGCTGTTTTGGCAATAAAGGAAATGTCCTTTCCCTTTATTTTTACAGATTGGTTAGTTTTGTCTTTTTATGTCCATTGTCAGAGGCTTAGGCTATAGGTGGAGTAAATTTTGTTAGCTAGGAAGAAGGGGAATGGGAATCGTTGTTGGGTAGCCTTGGGGAGGGGGTTCAGAGAACATGGCCTGGAACATTTCTTGTCTGCACATTAGCAAACTCGTTGGAAAATGTTGCTGTAAAGTATATAACATTGACAAGAGGGAAAAAAGAAAGCTTTAGAAGACTTGATAAAAGGGTAAGCCATCTTATTTTTGGATTGGCTTAGAGGTGACTTTACCTGGGAGCTGAAGTATAAATTTGGTATTTTAGGGCCCCAACAAGTTTTAGGAAACTATTAGTAGGTAGTTTTTTTTAAATTCAGATTTTCTGTCTGTTCTGTATATACTGGCAACAAAGAAGGGCTTGAGTGTTTGGAGAACAACAAGGTGCTTTTTGCTGTGATATATGACTGTGTGTTCAGTACAGATAAGTCTACTAATGAGTGTGGAAATATCACAGCAGTTCTTTTGTTGGCTACCCATTTCTCTTTTACTATCTTCCTGTTTTAGACAATGAATTTCTTCAAATGCAGTAGGATTTTTGTCTCTTAATTATTAGGAATCATAAGTTTTGTTATTATGTTTAAAAATATTCTGATCTACTCCAGGCCAGAGAGAAGAGATTCCTGGGAGGGCTGAAATTTGTGTACACATTTTGCAGGGGGACAGCCTAGCAGTGGTCTGGTCTCCAGTGAGAGGGGAGGGTGTTAAAGTCTTCTGATGTTTCTGGAGGCCAAAATGAATGCATTTGGAGTAAATTCTGTATGTGAGGATGAAGTGCTCATCCTGCTGCTGCTGCTATAAATTGATTACGATGAGGCCATCTTTTCATTATGTCTTCCTGACTGTTTATTACTAGTCTATAGAAATGCTGACTGACTAAACTTCCTATTTAGTTTTAGTAGCTTTTCTGGTGATTCATTCTCTCTACTTTGTTTTTTTCTTTTAAAATATATGCAATCATATTGTCTACAAATAATATAATTTTGTCTCCTGCTTCCTAAATTGTTATACTTTTTTTTGTTTGTTTCCTGCCTCATTGCATTAACTAGAACAGAACAATGTTCTGTAATACTCATGATAGTGAGTGTTCTTATGTTCCTATATTTGAGATTATTTAAAAAGTTTGAGATCAGGGAAATGTGAAATGGCTTCAGTTTATGGATAATAGGGCTAAAGTTTCTTTACTGAAAGATGAAATCCAAAGGTAAAGTAAGAGCCAAAGAAGAAAGGATATTCAAGGTATGGTAATCAAGAGAATTCATGATCACGAGGATGGACTAGAACTTGGTATAGATGTGTTGCTGAAAACTAACGTGCATTGAGTACATGCAGGGGAGAGCCCTGTCTTTTCTTCTTTGGGTAAAAATTATTATCACTAGATCCATCTCATGGGAATGTCCCAGAAAGCATTAGTCTGAACAATAAGCACAATATCTATTGTACAAGATACTGATTGTGCAGGTTGTGAAGACCTAGCAAGATACACACAGGAATCTCTTCCCCTGGTTCTAGAGTAGTGGGAAGTCTGGAGCCATCTTGCCCTTGGAATTCTGCTGGTTTTGGTGAAGGTTGTCCTTATTTTATCTGGGATTTCCTGTGCAGAAAATCCTTGCCCTGTTTCTATTATCTGTCTTGTAAGGAAACTGCAGCTGCTTACAGATTTTCATACTGAGTGGGGTTAGGTTGTATTAGTGTACAGAGACAAAATCTTAATTGTAAGATCCCTCAGATTGCCCATAAAGAAGAGTGTTTGTGATTTCCACCTCTTATTCTGTAGAGATATATGTAATTATAAATGTATAACTACATATCCAAAGTAATTAATAGTACAGAAAAAGTGTGTGCATGTAAAATATAGGAATGTATAGTTATAAATATATAACCACATATCGCAAATAATGTATAGTACAGAATAAAGTGTGTGCATATGAAATATAGTTTTATAGTGTTTTATTTTTATTTATTTATTTATTTATAAAAATTTATTTATTTATTTTGAGAGAGAGAGAGTGATCATGAGTGGGAGAGGGGCAGAGAGATAGGGAGAGAGAGAGTCCCAAGCAGGCTCCATGCTGTCAGTGCAGAGCCTGACATGGGGCTTGATCTCACAAACCTTGAGATCATGACCTGAGACAAAATCAGGAGTTGGATGCTTAACCAGCTGAGCCACCCAGCCACCCTTATAGTGTTTTAAATAAGAAAAGAGTTTCTGGGAATGTCAGCTGGTGCAGCCACTCTGGAAAACAGTATGGAGGTTCCTCAAAAAACTAAAAATAGAACTACCTTACGATCCAGCAATTGCACTACCAGGTATTTATCCAAGGGATACAGGTGTGGTTTCAAAGGGACACATGCACCCCAGTGTTTATAGCAGCACTATCAACAATAGCCAAAGTATGGAAAGAGCCCAAATGTTCATCAATGGGTGAATGGATAAAGAAGGTGTGGTGTATATATACAATGGAGTATTACTCGGCAATCAAAAAGAATGAAATCTTGTCATTTGCAACTACATGGATGGAACTAGAGGGTGTTATGCTAAGTGAAATTAGTCAGAGAAAGATAAATACCATATGACTTCACATATGAGGACTTTAAGAGACAAAACAGATGAACATAAGGGAAGGGAAACAAAAATAGTTTAAAAACAAGGAGGGGGACAAAGCATAAGAGACTCATGAATATGGAGAACAAACAGAGTGTTACTGGAGGGGTTGTGGGAGGGAGGATGGGCCAAATGGGTAAGGGACATTAAGGAATCTCCTCCTGAAATCATTGTTGCACTGTATGCTAACTAATTTGGATGTAAATTAAAAAAAAATTTAAATTAAAAATGTCAAAAAAAATAAACATTAAAAAAAAGAAAAGAGTTTCTTGGGTTTGTGTAAATTTGTGAATGGTGCTGTTTCACTGTACCTTCTGAAAGATAATAGAATAAGAAATTGAAGAATATTTTGACATTTTCAGCTGATGACAGGAACTTTTTACTTCTTTTAAAGAGCATTTCGTATATTTCTGTATGTGATCACTTTGAAAAATTTAGTTTGTTAAAGTTTTAAAGCTACAAAACAGAATAAACGTGGCTTTTGGAGTTAGGAGTAAGATTAATTTATCGTGATTATTTTTAAAGTCAATTTTAGAAAGATAATTATAATGCCATATTGAGAGCTTTATTTTTAATCTAAGTGCCAGCCATATCTTTGACACCAGATGGGAATATGGAGATGGGCACTCAGCCCGGTAATTTATGCTCATAAATACATACAAAAAGTTTACACTTGCTGTTTCTTTCTTGCCTGTGGCTTGAGACCCTGGGGGATTTTATATTCCAGTGATTTCAGAAGAGAGACCAATCGGGGATTCTGACCTTTCCTATTTTCCTGGCATCCCTCCTGTGTACCTGATAAGGTGCCTGTAGGTCTAAACTGTTTTTGATAAATGTCTGGTCATAGGTTTGTCTAAGAGTGAGAGTCTTTGAGCAGCAAAGAATTCTTGGAAAGGAAGCTTGTATTTTTAATACTATCTACGAGATCCAAGTGGCTGTTGCTGAAGAAATTACATGGGTAGAGAACTGAGAAGCTGACGGTGGCCAGAGAAGTTCTCTGTACCTTCCTATTAGAGCCACATACAGATGGAAGTTGTTTATCCCCAAAGGATTATGTAATGCAAACAGTTTTAGACGTGAAAGAGTACAGGCAGGCATGTACTTTGGAAATATTGCTTAAGAGGGAATTCTGTGATGAAGAGAACATCTAGTAAAAAATAGGATGACAGTAGATGTTCCCAGATGATATACCCACTTTACCAGAGAGAAGCCCTCATCCCCAGCCTTCATGGTGACTTTATGTTATGGGGATTAGGACATCCACTTTCTTCAGTGTTAAAAATTGATCATTGTTACAATATTATTATCTGATACAGAGTCCATATTCAGATTTTACCAGATGTTTCAACTGTTTTTAAAAATAACTGAGGTATGATTGGCATAAAATAAGCTACATATATTTAATATACATATAATTTGATCAGTTCTGTATATATTTGTGAAACCATCACCACTATCAAGATAATGAACACAGCCAACACTGTCCAAGGTTTCTTTATGCCCTTTGGTAATACCTTCCTTCTGTCTTTCTCTAGTCCCTCCCTCCATCCCTAGGCAACCATTAATCTGCTTTCTGTCACTATAGACTTAGTTTGCATTTTGTAAAATTTTACATAAATGGAAATGTAGAGCATGTACTCCTTTTTTGTTTTCTGGCTTTTTCCCCCACTCAGCATAATCATTTTGAAATCCATCTATGTTGTTGCATCTATCAATGGTTCATTCATTTTTATCACTTGATATTGTATTGTATGTATATACCAAAGCTTGTTTATCTGTTCACTTATTGTTGGACATTTGAGTTGCTTTCAGTTTTTGACTGTGAACATTCATGTACAAGTCTTTGTATGGACATATGCTTTCATGTCTCTTGGGTAAATAACCTAGGAGTAGAATTGCTGGATAATATGGTAGGTGTGTGTTAACTTAAAAAAAAAAAAAACAAAAAAAAAACCACACCCAAAACTGCTAAACCACTTTCCAAAGTGGTTGTATTATTTTACATTTCCATCAGTGATGTATGAGAGTTCTAGTTGCTCCATATCCTTGCCAGTCTTTTTAATTTTAATCATTCTAGTAGATGTGAAGTGGTTTCTTACTGTGGTTTTAGTTTGCATTTTACTAATGACTAATGACACTGAATATCTTTTTTATGTACTTTTTGGAAGACGGCCTTCTTTTAAAAATATTGAAGAAGAATGGCTGTCAAATCTTGGTTTTCCAGTAAAATCTGAGTTTTGTCTTTCCCTGTATGATGTAAGTGAACGAAAAAGAGAGGCAAGAGGTATAGGAGTGATACTTTCTACTGAAAGGAGAGAGGCTCATAAGTACAGCCTAGAAATGAGAGGTATTGAGAGGTTGCACAAAGTAACCAATAAATCAAGTGAAACAAGGAGAGCAGAAGAGAAGGGTTAGGGCCTGTCACCACTAAAGACAGTTTGTATTATCAGAGTCTTTAATTTTCTTGTATTCCAGATAAAAAAATCTGAATGAGACTTCTCTTAGAAAAGTGCATTTGAAAGCATGGACTGTAGACCCTTCTTCTGCTTTCTTCTGACTCACTCATTTCCTTTTAACTCCTGACACCTATTTTGAATGTGTTTTTTGTTTTTGTTTTTTAAGGTCTGCAGGGATCTCATAACCATGTATGATGACCTGTTTTCAGCCCTTAGAGTTTTCTGTAGGTTCTTGCTTTTTTCACCTCTGTCTTCTTGAGACTCATGTTGTTTTTTTTTTTTTTTAATAAAAATTTTTTTTAATGTTTATTTTTGAGAGAGAGAGAGAGACAGACAGAGCACAAGCAGGGGAGGGGCAGACAGAGAGGGGGACACAGAATCTGAAGCAGGCTCCAGGCTCTGAGCTGCCAGCACAGAGCCTGACGTGGGGCCTGAACTCAGGAACTGTGAGATCATGACCTGAGCTGAAGTTGGATGCTCAACCGACTGAGCCACCCAGGTCAAGACTCATCTTCTTCACCTTGGTGACAACACTTGCATTTTTTGCTCCATGCTGGTTTTTTTTGTTTGTACCAGCAGCTTCCATGAAGTCAGCCATCCAACCTGAGCATAGGGCTTTCCTTCCCATGTTGAGATCATGTCTTTCCAGGCTGACTTAATATTTTCTTTCTGGATGTTACCTCAATAAATAACCTGTCTGAAACCATATTTGCCTTTTGTGTCCTTAGATTAATTTCCTCCCCAGATTTGTACCTTCCTCTCATGGTGCTGTCATTCTCCCAGTCTCCCACTCTTGAAACTACTTTATCATCTTTGCTTCTTCCCTCCTCATTGTGAGACTTTATATAATACCTGTCATCCCTGTTTCCATCTTCATAGTCTTACGGCCACCATGCTAATTCAGCCTTTCATCACTTCCTGCTGGGATTGTGACGGTGGCTTCTGAACTGATCACTTAGTCTCTAGTCCCTCTTCTGTCCACCCTACTCACTGATGTCTCTGATAGATGACTCTTCTCAACTCACTGGGTTGTACATTGTTTATTTTTTTAAAAAGTCTGTGATTTATACCAACCATGATTTATTTCTTTGAAATTTGTTTGTTGTTTTGGTTCCCCTAATGGTATCCCTGACTACTTTATCTTACTCAACCTTATTTTCTGTGGTTCCTGTACACAAAACTCTGAGATACAGCAAAAATGGTCTATTATTCCCTGAATACCCAATGGATACATATACCCACTGCTGCTACGTTGTCCACTCTATTCCATTCTCGGAGAGATTTCTCATTCTTCTTTCCATACCTGTTGTCTTGTCCTAATTTCAAGGCTCCCCTCAATTTCCAGCTCTTCCATGAATTCTTGCTTGGTCGTGTCAACTTTAAGTAATCATTCCTTCCTTTGAACTTATCGTCTGTGACAGGCAATTGAACATTTTGTGTTATTGTTCATTTTCAAGGTACTTCTTCTCTCCAACCAGAGTTCAGCTTCCTTGAGTTTCATACCTCTGATGAGTTCCTGTGGTGTGCTTGAACTGTCCCAGATGCTTGCATCTTAATAATAACAATGCCTATCAGTATTTCTGTGAAGAATGATGCCTAAAACATCAAGTTGTATGATTGCATTTTTGATCTCTTAAGTGTGTTGAAAACCAAAGGGCTCTGCTCATTCTGGCTTTTGAGTGCATGCAACATGTCAGATGCTTTCATTGATTCTCTGTCACTGAATCCTCATGATTTTTTGAGGCAGTTGTCATCCCATTTTACAGTTGGGGAAACTGAAGCTCAGACTATTGTGTGCCCAGGGTTACACAACTGCTAAGTGGCAGAGCTGGGATTAAAATATTTCCCATGTCTGCCTGATTCCAAAGCCCTCTTCTTCTCTGTAGCACACTGCATTTTGTGGGGCTGGTTTGGCAAGGCATTCCTATGGGGGTCATCTCTGAGGTATCTAACACTTTAGATTATCTGTAATAAATGTTTCAAGTACATGGGAATGGAATCAAGTTGAGGAGATAAAGTAATTTATTTATACCACTCACTTGCATTTACTCTCTTTGTTTCTTTTATCAACTTTCATGGCTTATGAGGTATAGAGTCTGTCCAGAAGCCCTTTGAATAAAGACCAAGGGAAACACAAATTAAGTATGTAGAATTCTGCAGGATAGCCTAGGCAAGTGGTTTTCATCTGTTTGACAGGCAACTCTATTTCTGGTTGTAAGGCAGGAATTGTGGGAAAGTAGGCTGCTCTCAAGGAAAGTAGGCAACATTTTCAGATTTAACTCAGTGTGACCTTCAAAAGGTAGTTCACTTATTTGGTTAGTGGTGTTATGGATTATAGGATTTTAGTCATGCCTCAGTTTTCAAATGCAAGTACCAAAGAACACTTCCTAGAGCTCACTTGAAAAAAGTTCCATCTATAGCTTCCCTCCCAAAAGCATCATGCAGAATAATATTGTACATAGTATTTAGTGAGTATCAAAGAGTGGGGAGATATAAATGAACAATTTCAGCTGCCTGGGGGTGGAAACAGTGATTCATAGACTTAAGATTTAGAACTCAAATATTCTTGGTTTGTACTCAATGAAGAGCGGCATCAATAAATTTTATGAACAGAAAACAGTTTACTGATAGTATGTGAATACTTTAGAAACGAAAGGAAATCATCAACCTTATTTTATTTTATGTAATGTCATCAAAATATATTTGTTTCCTCTATTATACTAATTTTTGAGTTAAATGGCATATTTAGAAAATATCCAACATGTGGAGTTTATAGAGTTCTCATGTACAAAATGGACATTTTCTACTTTGGGGAGCTTTATGGATCATATTGAAAGCCATAGTAACTCAGTTCTTAACAGTGAACACCATTAGCTACCTCTGGCTCAGCTCCTCCAACCTTGGGAAACAGAAGCTGCTTTGTGGGTTTTTCCCCCCCCCACTCATGCAGTTATCACTAATCATCATTTCAGAGAAAGTTGAGGTCTCAGGATGAAAACATATTTCCTCAAGCATTAGATTAAATTCCCCATTGGCAGTATTGAATCTGAGTGGAAAAACATTTTTACTTTCTTGAAATTGGGTAAAAGTTATGGCTATGAATGTTTAGGCTAGCATTATGCCTATCTTGACTCTTCAGTTCTTGTATGCCTATTTTCAGATATACTATATTACCTCAGTGTTTTATCCAGAGTGGGTACCCCATAAATGTTTCTTAAATTAATCATTGAGTATTTATTTGTCTTTTGTGACTAGCTTATTTCACTTAGCAAAATGTTCTCAAGATTCATCCATGTTGTAGAATGCAATAAGATTTCCTTCCCTTTTTAAAAAAAAATTATTTTTATTAAAATTTTTTTAAATGTTTATTTTTGAGAGAGAGGGGCAGTCCATGAATGGGGGTAAGGGCAGAGAGAGAGGGAGACACAGAATCCAAAGCAGGCCCCAGGCTCCATGCTGTCAGCACAGAGCCTGATGTGGGGCTCGAACTCACGAACTGCGAGATCATGGCCTGAGCTGAAGTCAGACACTCAACTGACTGAGCCACCCAGGCGCCCCAATGTTTATTTATTTATGAGAGAGAGAGACAGAGTGCAAGCGTGGGAGGGGCAGAGAGAGAGGGAGACACAGAATCCGAAACAGGCTTCAGGCTCTGAGCCATCAGCACAGAGCCTGACGCAGGTCTGGAACCCACCGACCGTGAGATCATGACCTAAGTTGGCGGAAGTTGGATGCCCAACTGACTGAGCCACCCAGATGCCCCAGATTTCCTACCCTTTTAAGGCTGAGTAATATTCTGTTGTGTGTTATGTACATTTTGTTTATCCAGTTATCTGTCATTTGATGTTTGGGTTGCTTCCATCTCTTGGCTATCATGAATACTGCTGCTATGAACACAGGTGTGTAAAGACCTCTTCGTGATCTTGCTTTCAGTTCTTTGGGATATATACCTAGAAGTGAGATGGCTGGATCATATGATAGTTCTATTTTTAACTTTTTGAGGAAGTACCATGCTATTTTCCTTAGTGGTTGCCCTATTTTACACTCAGCAACAGTGCATAAGGGTTCCTTCTTCTCTACATACTTGCCAAAACTTATTATTTTCTGTTTTTTAAATAGTAGCCATCCTAATCGGTGTGAAGTGACATCTTGTGATTTTGATTTGAATTTCTGTAATGATTAAGGAAGTTGAGTATATTTTCATGTACTTGTTGGCCATTTGTGTATCATCTTCATGGAGATGTCTATTCAAGTCTTTTGCCCATTTTTTTAGCCAGGTTATTTGTTTTTGTTGCTGTTGTTGAGGTTTGGCAGTTCTTCATATTCTAGATATTAACCCCTTACCAGATGTTAGGATTTGCAAATAATTTTCTTGCATTTCTAAAAATATTTTTGTAACTTTTTATATTGATATAATTTCAGACTTACAGAAAAGTTGCGAAACTAGTAGGAGAAACTCCCATATACCCTTTGTTCAGAGTTATTGTGTTTTTTTTTTTTTTTTCAGGAACACCTGGATTTCTTGACACTTTGTTGAGCCCTCTAAACAGAATGAATTACTTGCAGCTGTGGGAGATGTAAAAGTATAAACATGGTCCCTGTTTGAGTATGTAAAACAAATAAAGATGTTTATAAAGCAACCAGTACAGATGAGAATCATACAAATAAGAACAAAAGTGAGAGGGGGCCAAAAGTAAGAATAATTTGAGTTATTAGAATTGGAGACCTGTCCAATGTTTTTCAACATGGGATGATTTTTCTCTCCTAGAGGACTTTTTGTAATGTTTGGAGACAAACTGTCACAACTGCAGCTGGCATGGGAGAAGTTGTAATACTGGTGTCTAGTGTGTAGAAACCAAAGCTACTGCTAAACATCCTACAATGCACAGGACAGTCCCATACAGCAAAGAATTATCCAGTCCAAATGTCTGTAGTGCCAAGGCAGAGAAACCATGCCCTATCCTGGGGAAGCAGACTTTGCAGAAAACCTATCTTGAAGACTTTAAGGGCTTTGGGCCTGGAAATTCTCTCAAACACATCCAAAACACTTGAATGGCACAGTGAAGGCTCTGCCTGGTAAGATAATAAGGTATGAAAAAATATTTTCTTCTCTTTTTTGGTGCATAACCCATAATAAGAGGGCTTAGTTGCTCTCTGCTTACTATGAATTTTCTGCAGTAAACTGGCGAAAAATGCTTTCCCTGGTTTTATTTTGTATTGCAGTTTCTTATAGCTAACATATTCTTGTTATTGCATTCTTTTTTTTTTTGCCACTTTCTGCTGTAAAACAAAACAAAACAAAAAAACCCCCAAACAAACAAAAAAAAACCCCCAAAACCATGTAAACTCTGAAAAAAGCAAACAGTATTATACGAAAGATCCCGAAGCTTAGAGGAAGCCAGCAGAGGTGTTGGGAGAATGTGCTTTAGAAGGCTTCCTTTCAATCCTCTGTTCCCTGCAGAGAAGCGAGGTGTCAGTTCTGTTTTATCACTAAGTCCAGTAAGCCAGGAGGAGAATGAAAGTAGCATGGGCTTTGATATCCTGTAGACCTAGATTTGAATCCAGGCCCATTCTATACTAGGTGTCTGACCTTGGGCAAGTATATAATTTACTTGTGTACTCTGAACTCAGTACAGAGTACTTCTCTGCCAGGGGGTAATATCTGCTTCACTGGTGGTGAAGGGCAGTAGAGTACAGTGGGTAAGGCTGTGGACTCTCACACCTAATTGCCTGGCTTCAGATCTTCACTCAGCTACTTCTAGTTCTGTGCCCTTTGGTAAGTTTCTCAACCTTTTCTAGACCTCCATTTCTTCATTTGAAAAATGAGAATAATTGTATCAGTATTTACCTCATAGGGCTGTTAGGACATTAAATGAATTAATAAATGTAAAACACTTAAAAAGTGGTGCTGGACAAATAGTAGGCACAGGAAATGTCAGCTATTTTGGAGATTAATTTGAGATAAAGGATGTAAAGAACCCTGTAGTGTCTAGCAAAAGAAGGTGCTTGATAACTGGTTTTTCAAAATTTAAACTTTAGTAGCTGACAGTTTATTATAATATAATGCCATTATAATAAAATCACTAGCCCCTGAAGTTAAATTAGTGGGGATTTGGTCTTAAGTCTTCAGGATACAAAAAGGAAACTGCTCATTCTTTTGCTTCTTACTTGTTCCTGGCCAAGACTCCTTTGGATCAATGTTCAAAATGTGCTTAAAGAATGGCAGGCCTAGCCAGACTTTTGTGGATTTATAAGAGGCAACTAGAACAGCCGCCTGAGTGCATGGAGTGGTGAGGGATGTTTGGGTTGGAAATAGTTGTTTCTCTAGTCCGGCTTTCATGAAAGCCCCCTGGGAGGAGAGGAAGTAGAGAAATAGCAGGAAAAGTTTGCTTGTTTTTGAACTCCCTGCTTATCCTTGGGGTGTGGGTGTGTGTCAGGTGAAGAGGTCCCATCCTTCTTGATGGTATAGGGGATTTAGACTCACTCGAAGGTAATTTACAGTGGAATCAAATATCCAGTTATACCTGTCCCTGTTAGATATTGGGTTGTAGACATATTTATAGCGCACACATGGGCCAGCCTTTTCTTAGAATATGAGAATATATTATCTCATGGTAAGATAAAGTGTATGTAAAGGGGTTAGCTTGGCATTGTGCTTTATTAAGAGTTAGCTGTCATCATCATCATCATCACTGTCCTTACTCTTAAACTTTATGTTTTAGTTAAGACACTAATGAAGTCTTTAATAGTTATTCAGCAATTCTACTTCCCCTTTTTACTTTTTTACTTCTTAGGGCATACACACATTCAAAGGAGCGCATGTCATAATTTTACAGCTTGATGAATTTTCACAAACTAAACACACTCATGCCTTCAACACTCAAGGAACATACTCACTAGTATCCTAGAAGCCCCACTCATGGTCCCTTCTTGCCATTATCCTTCAGTTTTCAGGAAAAAAATTGTTTTTCTCTTTAGTGACATTCGAAGCTACTCATGCATGGCTTTATGTAAACTCTTAATAGCTATGGCTGACAGTTATAGCTGGCCTTATTACACCCTTTTATTTTCTTATGCTTTAAAAAGCACTTCTCCTGGAAAGGGTTTTAGTCCTATAGACTGTTACCTTTGGACATGAATAGGCTGAGTGATCTCGTAGATCATCCTCTGCAAATAGGTGATGTGTTTTTTGCTTTTATTTGTCCATATTATAGAAGTCCATTAAAACCCAAAAGTTGTCCATTGTACAAAAAGAAAAGGAAATTGACTCAGCTGCACAGACCTCTTAGATGTCTTCTCTAAAAGCATTCCACATTGAAAAGAGCTCAAGGCACATGAAAGAAATCCTATGGTGGAGGAAGACTACACAATGCTGGGTGCACTTTGGGGGCTCTCATCTTCTGCCATCGAACAAGGTGATAAGGCTGAAGGACTGGCTACTTTTGGAAGTAATGGACCTCAGTTAGTTTCCTGTGCTTTTGTCTGGGCATAGTTAGAAAACCATGGAGAATTTTTCAGAAGGCAGCTTCTCAGAGGAAGAATAAAACTGTGGGGGTTGAGTTTGAGGCTCTTCACAGTACTGAAACATTCACTCTGGAATTACCAGGGCATTAGCCTTGCTTTGCATGACTTGTTTAACTTTGTGGGCCCAGCTAATGGCTCTGCTAAAATATTGTGTATGCATTTCAGAATATTATTAGTCATTTTGGCCATTGCTTTATTTCTTAATATTTATTTGTTAATTTAAAAACATTGATATCTAATTCACATACCATAAAATCTACCCCTTTAAAGCATCCAGGTCAATGGATTTTAGTGTGGATATTTATCATCACTATCTCATTCCAGAACATTTTCTTCTCCCCTGAGAAGAAACCCCTGCCCATTAGCAGTCACTCTCTCCATCCTATTTACTTAGTTTTGCCAAATAAGTGTCATTGCTATCTTTATTTCATAGAAGTCTTTCCTCTATAGGATGTCATGACAGTTGTGTGACCTTTTACATAGGGGTGTGCCCCATCTAACATCCGTTGTAAAGTTGAATTGGGGGTGCATTTTCAGCACTACCACCAACCCCATGTTGATTGAAATTGTTTTAGGACATAAAATGACAGTATGTTTACTTACAGTCACTTACAAAAACACCCAAAAAATGAATAATCCAATTAAAGAATGGGCAGAAAGCATGTATAGACATTTTTCCAAAGAAGACCTACAGATGGCCAACAGACACATGAAAATATACTCAACATCACTGTTCATCAGGGAAATGCAAATCAAAACTACAATAAGGTATCACCTCATACCTGTCAGAATGGCTAAAATCAACAACACAAACACCAGGTGTTGGCAAGGATGTGGGGAAAGGGGAACCCTCTTGTACTGTTGGAGGGAATGCAAGCTGGTGCAGCCACTCCGGAAAATAGTATGGAGGTTCCTCAAAAAGTTAAAAATAGAACTACTGTATGATCCAACAATTGCACTACTAGGTATTTACCCAAAGGATACAATTCAAAGGGATATATACACCCTGATGTTTATAGCAGCGTTGTCTGTAATAGCCGAATCATGGGAAGAGTCCACGTGTCCATTGATGAATGGATAAAGAAGATGTGGTATTATATATACAAAGGAATATTAGTCATAAAAAGAATGAAATCTTTTCATTTGCAATGACATGGATGGAGCTAGAGAGTATCATATGAAGCAAATAAGTCAGAGAAAGACAAAGACAAATACCGTATGAATTTACTCGTTTGTGGAATTTAAGAACAAACCTAATTCTATTAGGGTACTTATAGCAAAGGGGAAAAAAAAGAGAGAAAGACAAACCAAGAAACAGATTCCTAATTATAGAGAACAATCTGATGGTTACCAGAGGGGAGGGGCATGGGGAGGACGGGTGAAATAGGTGATGTGGATTAAGGAGGGCACTTGTGATGAGAATTGGGTGGTGTTTGGAATTGTTGAATCACTATATTGTACACCTGAAATTAATATAACATTGTATGTTAACTATACTGGAATTTAAAAAAATGATGATGATGATGATGATGATGATGAAGAAGAAAAGGCATAAAAAAATTACTGTTGTCTTTTCCTGGTCTAGTGGAGCTTCTGAGCAACTGTGGAAATGTACATGCTTACAAAGCTGGGTCTGTTTGTCATCAAAGAAGGCCGTGAGTCCAAAACTCTTAAAAAGGCCTCCTCCCTCAGAGCAGCTTTTATCCAAAGACTTTTGGACCAAATGACTTCTATCTTATGTGAATCTTTCCAGGCACAAATATTTCATCATGGTGATACAGTTGAACATGTGTACTTTTCAGTTATTCTCAGGAATAGAATGGCATTTATCATGTGCTATGTATAGACATTAAATAGGAGGCATCAAAAGTCTGTGGTTAACTGGATTCACCAAAAAAAAGCCCCCCCGTCCATTAAATGCCTCTTTTTTTTCACTCTTAAATCTGGTATTTTGCATTTTCGTCTGGAGTTTCCCAAAGACTCTTTGTAATTATGTAGGGATGGTTGATTAGAACTGCATTCTTGGGAATCAGTTATTGGACTGAAGAAATGCGTTAGAGATAGAAGAGGTGTCTCTAGCAGTAAGCTTTTTGAAGTATTGAAGAGGCATTTGGAAGAGAATCCTAAATTTGTTTCAGGTCACAAGTATCTAGGAAGGCTGCAGAATGGATGTGAACTCCTACTCAAAACAAACAAGTTGGATTCAGCTATTGCCTGAACAACTACCTAATAATGGATCTAACATCTTTAATATCTTTGAATGTGCAGTAATGTTTTCATTCTATTAGGGTAACTTGTAGCAAATTAATTTTAGGATCTATCTATCTATCTATATATATCTATATATATATATCTGTATCTGCACTGTATTTTTAAAATGGTTTAATACTGTTCTCATCTGCCACACTGTTTCATTCATATACATAGTATCATATACTGGAGTTATGTGGCTGTTGGACTGTGACTTGATATTGATAATGGAATGGAAAAAGTTGTAAAGAGCCAAGCAAACCATTTTCTACTATATGAATAGTTAATCAGCAATAAGAGTATCTTGCAGAAAATGCTGGAGCTTTAATGGATATTATATAGCACTTACTGTTGAAAGAGAAAATGGAGAAAAAAATGCTACGCAGTGTAAAATGAGGTCAGGTTACACATACTCCGTTTTCCTCATAAAACAGAGAAGAATTTGTAGGCTCTGAAGTTTACCTGGTGTGTTCAACAGTCCACAAAAGGTTGGCTTTATACTTATTAAATAGTACTTAAAAAGATTGTTTTTGTTTTTTCCCTGCCTGCTTTCTCATCCAAAGGTAAAAATTCATTTCCTGTCAAGCATTAATTTATTTCAGCAAATCCTTACTATCTCCTACTATGTAGTAAGCACCGAATTTTGGATAAGTACTGAATTTTGGATAGATCAGTGGTCAGTTGGGTTAGTTGAAAGGAGAGTAGTTCTTCTACTTGTCTCAGATAAACCTTACCAGAGGAAGAATTGGGAGATTGAAGAACAGGTATCTTGATCAACAAGCTAGGATCAGGAAGACAGAAGTAGGGATTGTTTGGGAAAGAGTATTATCAAGAAACCACTCTAACCAGTATATCTGGCTCTGTGGTGGTTCTGAGGGTGACTAAACACTTTGTAAGCCTTTGACACAAGGAAGTGATTTCTCATATTTGAAGACTAGTATTGGGGAGTATGTTTTGTTTTACCCAATTCATTTTTTGTCTCATCCAACAAGCATTTATAAAGTATTTGCTTACTTTTTGTTAACCAGCGTGCTATGTATTTAAAACCAGTGGTTAAGTTTAAGGGTCTTAGTATCTGTATTTTTATAGAAAAGAGCTTTATTACTTTAAAATTTTTTTTAATTCTCAAGTTAGTTAACATACAGCATAGTTTTGGCTTCAGGAGTAGAACCCAGTGATTCATCTCTTACATGTGACACCCGTGCTCATCCAGAAAAGGGCCCTCCTTAATTCCCATCACCCACTTAGCTCACCCTCCTACCCCCATTGACCCTTGGTTTTTATGTAATTTTTCCTTCCCTTTCCCTATGTTCATCAAATTCCACATGAGTGAAATCATATGGTATCTGTCTTTCTCTGACTTATTTTGCTTAGCATAATACCCTCCAGTTCCATTGACGTTGTTGCAAATGGCAAGATTTCGTTCTTTTTCATCACCAAGTAGTAGTCCAGTGTGTGTGTGTGCATGTGTGTGTGTGTGTGTGTGTGTGTGTGTGTGTGTGTATGTATACACTACATCTTCTTAGAGTTCATTCATCAGTTGATGGACTTTGGGCTCTTTATAGGAAAGAACTTTAAAAGTTCACTTCCTGGAACATTGTGAATGTTCTATGTAATTTTAAGCTTTGTGAAATAAATAGTAAATGGTTATTTATTTATTTAAAAAGAAAAGCATTTATTTAAAATAAAAATTGGTGATTTATAAGTAAGATGAAAAATATATTCTTTTTTAAAAATGTTCATTTATTTTGAGAGAGGGTGGGGGGAGGGACAGAGAGAGAGAATCCCAAACAGGCTCTGCACTGACAGCTGACAGCCCCAATGCGGGGCTTGATCCCACTAACTGTGAGATCATGACCTGAGCCGAAATCAAGAGCTGGACACTTAACAGACTGAGCCACCCAGGTGGCCCCTATTAAGAATTTTTAAAATTAGGAATTTGTGGTAATTTTATCAAACATATTTCAAAATTTATAGATGTTATCATTTTTTTTCTCCTTTGACCTGCTAATGAGATCTGGTAATCTCCTAATATTGAACCATCTTTGTCTTACTAGTAAGAGATTCACATGATCATCCATGTATTATTCTTTTAAAGGATTGATGGATTTGTTTATTGATATTTTCATCAGGATTTCTATATTGATATTTACATGACTATCATGAATCATAAATGAGATGGCTCTATGGGTTTTTATCTTTTTTAAAAGGTGTTTGTATCAGTGTTTTTCTAGCAGTATACAAAGAATTTTGAATCTTTCTACCTACTCCCACACATTTAAATATATTTAGAATTATCCATTCCTTTGAAAATTTGGTAGAATTTGTCTGTGTATGAATTGGGTTTGGTGCTTTGTGAGGTAGAGCTTTGATACATTTCATAGTTACATAAACAGTTATTAACCTATTTTGATGGAGTCTAATGCTAATTAATGACATGTTTATATATTTGACGCTTAACTATTTGTGAGACTTTAGAGTGTCATTTTTAGCATTTAAAGTTTTACTATATTCTCCTTCTCCTATAACACCTTAGAAATTAGACATTCTTCTCCTTCTTCTCCTCCTCCTCCTTCTCCTCCTTCTCCTCCTCCCCCTCCTCCTCCCCCCCTCCTCTTCCCCCTCCTCCTCCTCCTCCTTCTCCTTCTTCAGAGAGACAGAGACCATGAACAGTACAGATAGTCAGAGGGAGAGGGAGAAAGCGTTCCAAGCAGGCTCCACACTTAGTGTGGAGCCTGGCGTGGGGCTGGATCCCATGACCCTGGGATCATGACCTGAGCTGAAATCAAGAGTTGGATGTTCAACTGACTGAGCCACTCAGGAGCTCCCAGGCATGCTTCTTTAATAATAAGGTGTAGAAGAATTTTTCAGTGTAAAAATGTGGCACACTTCTTTGCAAATATGTTGTATGTAAATATATAACATGATAAACTAAGTGGAGGAAGGCGGATTGGCCTAGAGAAGCAGTGAAATCTAGGGCGCTGAACACCTTTTTTTTTTTTTTTTTTTTTTTAAATGGGAGTTCTGCCTATTGGGGAAGATCACATTTGGGAACACAGACTCTGGAAGGCAGAGGGATATGAATGGGAGCCTGTGATATAGTGGAAATGCTCTGAGGGTAAGATCTATCACTGTCATGAAGTCTTGCAGAGGATTATGTTACTTGTTAGTGCTCTGTGCTGTTGGATCTTCTTTGTGGAGATAGGACAGAGTGACAAAGTCAAGTTTCAGGGGATCATGGCAGAGCCTGCCATGGGAAGACCATCGAAGGCTTGGCATTTACATTTATATATGTAACAACTTCATATTTTCTCATTCATGCTAGTCAAAGTATGTATGTTTGACTTGGGAAAGGAAATTGTTAAGGGTTAAGTTGATCTGGTAGGGTTATTTTCAGGTTGCACAGTGTTCGTAGAGTATTCTAGGTGCCAGGTTTCTTGAAGTCATCTTTCAATTGAATTTGAACTAGGTGTTTTGGCCAATAGAGAGATTTAGCAGGTCTTCGACTTGTAAACATCTCACACAGCTCACAATATTTTCATTCATTGTGCCCAGCTCCGTAAGTGCTACTCTGTTTTCTGGTCTCACTCACTAGTTTCATCAGGCTGGGGTCATAACACAGTCGCTGCCATCAGCATTTTACTAGACTGCCAGTTGTCAGGAGGCCATTTTTTAAAGAGGGTCATAAAATGAAGAATTGAGTTTATACATTAAAGAATGAGTGGAAAGAGCACACAGGCTTAGAGTCAATCAGATGTGCAATCATGTTACTTTTGCCATTGAACTACTTATTAGACTTCTCCCAGCCTTCATCTGTAAATGGTAAAGAGGGATAAGGACTGTTGGATAAAGTGACATTTTACCGAGACCTGAATAACAAGAAGGAGCCAGCAGTGTTAAGATCTGGAGGAAGAACATTCCAGGCAGTGGCACCAGGTAGTGCAAAGGTGGTTGTGAGCCTGTTATACTGCAGGAATAGAAGGCTGGAGCTGTTCAGACAAGGGCCAGGTATTGAGGGACCTCATAGGCCAGCATGTGGAGTTTGGTGTGAGGGGAGTTTGTGGAGTTTCTCATAAACCTAAGATCTATGGATGTGTGTTAATTATCATGGCTGAACTGTTGTGGTAATAGTCTAATCTCAGCATGCACCCAGATAATATACATAATATTATCCTCTGGGGAAAATGAGAATGAGAGCCTTATCTTAATATGGTGAAATAAGTGGATTAAAAATCAAAGTGAGTCCTAATACACATAACTAATTTTTATGTTAGCTAATGAGAAGTGATTAAAGTAATATGCTCATATAATTAACTTTTAATTATTTTTCCTGGTGACATTTAGTTTATGATCATTCTTCTTGGGATATTGTGGCATAATATGAAAAGTTACAACCACTGAGGTAACAAATTTGTTCTGAACATCACTCATTTAATGATAACTTAGAATTAAGATAAAGGTATGGGGCGCCTGGGTGGCTTAATCTTTGAGTGTCCAAGTTTGGCTCAGGTCATGATCTCATAGTGCATGAATTCGAGCCCTGCTTCAGATTCTGTGTGTATCTCTATCTCTGCCCGCCCCCACCCCCCCCCCCCACTCTCATAAATAAACATTAAAAAAAAGAATTAAGATATAGGTATGTGTATATATATACTTTAAATGTTTTATTTTTTTTAGAGAGTGCAAGTGGAGGAGGGGCAGAGAGAGGGGAACAGAGGATTAGAAAAGGGCTCTGCACCGACAGACAAGGCATATGTGGGGCTCGAACTCACAAACTGTGAGATCATGACCTGAGCCAAAAGCGGATGCTCAACCAACTGAGCCACCCAGGGGCTCCTAGGTATATATATATTTTTAATGTTTATTTATTTATTTTGAGAGAGAGAGAGAACAGGGGGAGGGGCAAAGTGAGAGGGAGAGAGAGAATCCTAAGCAGGCTCTGTACTGACAAAGGGCTCCATCCCATGAATCATGAGATCATGACCTGAGCCAAGTTGAAGAGTCAGATCATTAACCGACTGAGCCACCCAGGTGCTCCTAAAGGTATGTATTTTTAAATAAACTTTTTAGAATAGTTTAGGCTTGCAGAAAAGTTATAAAGAGTACAGAGGGTTCCCATATATTGCACATCCAGTTCTGCTCTTATTAACATCTTCTGTTAGTATGGTACATTAGTCAAAATTAAGGAACCGATATGGATAAATTCATAAATTTTTACTTGCAAAGCAAATCCCTTTTTAAGAAAATTTTTAATGTTTATTTCTGAGAGAGAGAGAGAAAGAGAGAGAGAGACAGAACACGAATGGAGGAGGGGTAGAGAGAGAGGGAGACCGAATCTGAAGCAGGCTCCAGGCTCTGAGCTGTCAGCACAGAGCCCGATGCGAGGTTCAGACTCACAAACTGCGAGATCATGACCTGAGCTGAAGTTGGGTGCTTAACCAACTGAGCCATCCAGGCACCCCTACTTGCAAAGCGATTCTGATGCTAACTACCTGGAGGTAGTGCACACTCACAGGTTGGGGTCACAGTTCTCCACAAGCTGCTTCTCATTTCAGACATCAGCGGGAGGCTTCGGGGTTGCTAGACCACCTGTGTTTCTGACCAAGTAGTTATATAAATTCAGGGATTTCCACTAACTACTTCTCAGGTAAATGACTCAGAACTTAGGAAAGTGCTATATTTATGATTACAGTTTTCTTATAAAGAATACAAATCAGGACTATCCAGTGAAGTGATGCATAGGGCAAGGCATGGGAGGTCCCAAATGGGAAGCTTCCATGGCTTCAGAATGCATCACCCTGAGGCACACTGATCCATGATCACCAACCAGGAAAGCTCACTGTAGAATGTCTCTCAATTTAGGTTTGTCAGATGTTTTTCTCATGATTAAATTGGGGTTATGGTTTTTAGGGAAGACAACCATAGGGGTAAAGTGCCATTCTTACCACACCGTGTCAAGGGAACATAATCAACATGACTTATGATAGTTGATGTTGACCTTAATTATGTGACTGTGATAATGTTTATCAGATTTCTCCACTGCAAAGTTACCCTTCCCCCACTTGCCCCTCTTCATACTGTGCTCTTTGGAGAGGTTACTGTGTTCAGTCCATGCTTTAGGAGTGGGGAATTCAGCTCTTCCTCCTTGAGCATGGAGTAAGATAAAGAGATTTTTGATAGAGAAAAGATTTGAAATGTGTAGGTCATTAAGAATCTGTTAACCTTTTCAAGTATTAGAAAAGTGAAATCTTAGACCTGGATGGGACCTTGAGGGGCCATTGAGTTTGAGACCAATAGAATCCTCTGCTGGAGTGAGGGACCATAATAACCCAAATACTGCATGTACACATTTCTGTTTCAAGTTGTTATCTGTGGAATGTGAGGTGACCTGTGGGAAGGGAACCCTGTTGAATAAAAAGCCACTTGTCTCCTCCCAACCCTTGCCTCTACCTCTCAAATGTATTTTATGCTTCTTTCCATGTGTAAGGTGGTGTGCACGTTACTTAATTTCAGCTCATTAAAGTGGTATATGTGTTATTTTCCATGAAATTTAATTCTTCCATAGGTTAACTTTTAGAAATTGAATTTTGAGGGGCACCTGGGTGGCTTGGTCAGTTAAGGTTATGGTTATGGTCTCAGAGTTTGTGAGTTTGAGACCTGCATCAGTTTCTCTGCTGTCAGGGCAGAGCCTGCTTTGGATCCTCTGTACCCCCTCTCTGCCCCTCCCCCACTTGTGCTGTCTCTCAAAAAAGTAAATAAATAAAC
Source organism: Panthera uncia (assembly GCF_023721935.1). Classification (NCBI taxonomy): domain Eukaryota; kingdom Metazoa; phylum Chordata; class Mammalia; order Carnivora; family Felidae; genus Panthera; species Panthera uncia. The sequence goes on along the minus strand of NC_064810.1, from coordinate 101,819,718 downwards.
TTAAAAAAGGAAGTTGAATTTTGATTTTGTTATTGTTGTTTCTATCTGGAAAGTTTCAAACTCTGGCTTATGGGACAATTGTTTTAATGTATTATATATGTTCAGGTTCAATACTGTGGTCAGGTATTATATATAATATATAATAATATATATATTATATACTATATAATATAATGTATTACATAGGTTCAGGTCTGTGGTCTGGGATGTCAAATTACTTATAGGACTGTTTGGAGAAAAGATGATCACTATATTAAATCTGATAGTTGGTGAATGGGAAAAGTACATTCTGAGTTGGCTGAAGTATTTGAGAACCCTACTGTGACAGGTGTCTTCATGCAAATAGCTCTCCTCATGATAAAACTCTAGCTTCCAGCCATATGCAAATAATATGAAATTTTAAGTCGGAATATTCATTGAAAGGCATTTGGTCTGGGATGGGGGAAGGAGGGAGAAATGTTGTTCACCTTGTAGTTTGATTTGCATCTTTTTAATATTATTCCTTCAGGTGCTCCAAGCAGAGAGCATCATTTGTAACATCTAAAAACACTCAGCCCCTTTTGTCCTCATTATAAAACATGCAGTTCTTCTTAATGGGCTGATTAATCCAAACAACACCCTCTGAGAGCAAGAGTGTTATCTCCACTTTATGGAAAGAAGAAACCCAGGGGGTGATGGTGAAATGATCAGATTTGAGGCAGTGGCTGAACCTGGGAGATCAGTTTTGGTCGCTTTGAATGGGTCCATATCTAACTGAAAAGAAAAGCTGCTTGTTCTATGTTAGCTGGTGAACTTCACCCCACCATATAAGGAATAACACTTCTAGGAAGCAACGTTACTTAATGACTGGAAAATGGGAAAGTACCGCACAGACAGATGATATAATGTATTGCTGTACCTTTTCGTTTTCAAAATGTTGATCCATCAATAAGTATTATTTTCCCCAGTAATTTTTTTCTATCTATCTATCTATCTATCTATCTATCTATCTATCTATCTATATCGTCTATCACAAACATACTCTTTCTCTCATTAACTTTAGACCAGGGTTTGTCAACCTGGATACTGTTGGCATTTCAGGCCAGATAATTCTTCATTTGTGGAGGCTGTCCTGGTCATTGTAGGGTATTTAGCTGCATCCTTGACTCCTGCTCAAACCCCACCCCATCTCAGAGTGTGACAAACAAAACTGTTTTCAGACATTACCAAATATCCTTCAGGAGGCAAAAATCATCCCTACATGGGAACCACTGCTCTAAAATTAGCAAAGCGACCTTCAGACCCCCGTTTTGACTGTGCTGTGTAACTAGGCAGTGTCATGCATCACCACCAGCCTCCTTTTCTCCAACTGTAACATCAGGACCATTATTTATGCCTGTTTATGGTGTTTCAGGATTTGGTTTAGAAGATAAAACACTAATGAATAACTTTGTATAGCAAATTTATCTTGACATAGTGTTGAACAGTTTTAAAGTAAGCCAAATTATATTTACAAGTTAAGTACATTTCCCCAGGTGAGTTTAAACTATCTTCCATCACCGCTTAATTGTATTCATAGCTTTTTCTTCTAGGAAAACTGCAAATATTCCCTCATTTACCTCTTCGTAAAGCTTCCCAGGGCTCCCCCAGCAGTTTTTGTCTGCAGGTCTTTGATCTCAGAGTGGTTTTGCTACCCAGTGCTCAGTGCTAGTGATTTCTGCTAGTTGTTTCCCTAAATACTTGATGGAGTGGATCTCAGACATCCCTTTCCTATTTTACTACTTTTCCTTAAATCTGAACTTAATGCCGAGAAAGGGAATACTTTCTTTTTAATCAGGGAACCAACTAGACACCGCAAATTTCCTTCTCTCAACCTCCTCCTAATTCAAAGCCCAGAGTTTAGGAAAACCCTGGCCTGGGAATACCTAAAGGGATAAATGTCTACTACTCTCTTTGAACATCTTGTGCATCTCGTAAATAAAGATACATGCTATTTGCTTAGATGCGCTTAATGTAAAAATGGAGGAAAGCAAAAGAAAACCTGCAAGCATCTCTTGCCCCCATCATCTTTTCCGTTTGGATATATGTATATATTGTATTGAGAGGTTGCTTCTGACCAGGGGCTAGAGTTAGGAGTGGGGATGGGTGAAGGGGGTAGAATGAGCTGCCTAGACTCTGTGGAAGGTATTTTTGGGCTGCATCTTTGCTACTTTGCTTCCTGATCTACCCTTCATTCTCAGTGTTTGGAAGTATTTTTCACATCGGTTAGCACACTAAGTGTCTTCTTTTGGGTTATTTGAAAAAATAAGAAACCCTGAGTAGAATGTGCACATAGAAGAATTGCATGGGTATCAGCTGTGTAACTTTATTTTTCCCTTTGTCAGACCTTATTTAATGTGAATGTTCTCCTTTTTACAGCTGGTACCTTTGGTCATCCCAGGGAAGCAGAGGACCGTGATGATTAAGGGTTTCAACTTTGGAGATGGAAGGATCTGTATTTAAATTTGGTTGTGCCCATTCCTAGCCCTGTCTCCTAACTTCTCTGTGCCTTATCTGTAAAACAGGTGTAACAACACTAGTTTCATAGGATAGGAGCATGGGTTAAATGAGATAATGTCTTTTCTCAGGTTCTTAGCAGGAGCTCAGTGACATGTGCTTCCTGTCTTTTCACTCTCTTTTCCTGTCTTTCACTTGCTGACACCATTTAATTCCATATACTTTGGATAATCCAGAATAAGAAAAGGGACTTCCTTTTCCACCATCCCCCCACACCATGCTCACTCTGCCTATCCTTTCTTTTCTTTTCTTTTCTTTTCTTTTCTTTTCTTTTCTTTTCTCTTCTCTTCTCTTCTTTTCCTTTCTTTTCTCTTCTTTTCTTTTGATTTAGTTTCTTTAATGTTTTTAATTTATTTTTGAGAGAGTGCAGGTGGGGCAGGGGCTGAGAAAGGGGGACAGAGGATCTGAAGCAGGCTTTGCACTGACAGCAGAGAGCCTGATGTGGGGCTGGAACTCATGAAACATGGGATCACCATCTGAGCTGAAGTCAGATGCCCAACTGACTGAGCCACCCAGGTGCCCCTTCTGCCTATCTTTTATAATCCTCGACATCCCAAGTGTGTTCATGCCTCAGGGCCTTTGCATTTACTTTCTCTTTGCCTGGAACATGCTTCCCAGATACCCATGGGACTTGCTTCTTCACTTCCTTCTGGTCCCTATTCATATCACTTATCAGAACAACCTTCTCTGATCACTCTCTGTGAAATAAGACTTCTCAGTTTCCTGGCACTTCCCATCCACCTAGTCCTGCTTATTTTTTTCTCCATGCCACTCATCATCTGTTGGCATATTTTTCTGTACTGTCTGTCTCTCCCTGCTAGAATATAAGCTTCATAAGGACAGGGGGTTGTGTGCTAATTGCTATATGCTCAGTGCCTAGGACAATATTTGGCCTGCTTTTGGTACTCAGTCAATATTTGTTGGGTGCATGGCTAAATAAGTATCTTTTATTCATGCTATGTTTTTGAGTTTTTCTTTTTTTTTTTTTTTTTAAATTTTTTTTTTTCAACGTTTTTTAATTTATTTTTGGGACAGAGAGAGACAGAGCATGAACGGGGGGAGGGGCAGAGAGAGAGGGAGACACAGAATCGGAAACAGGCTCCAGGCTCTGAGCCATCAGCCCAGAGCCTGACGCAGGGCTCGAACTCACGGACCGCGAGATCGTGACCTGGCTGAAGTCGGACGCTTAACCGACTGCGCCACCCAGGCGCCTGTTTTTGAGTTTTTCAAGAAAAATGTGTGGGTTGATTTTTAAAAATAGTTAAAATATTTGAATTTTCTTATTGTTATTGCCTCAAAATATTATTCAACTTAGAGGTGACCATTTTTAGCCTTCACTGTTTTGTATTAAAATATGATTTCTTCTGAGGCTTTTTTCCCTTTATACAGTTTTAATTTTAGAGAACTTTTAATTGTATCATTAACATTCCTGTCTGTAGGTCACTGTTGTGTGGTGGATTGGGAAAACAGGGAGAGTCCCATGTTCCACTTACATCAGTTTTTTGTGACCTTCAGCTGATTGTCAAAATCCCAGTACTTTTTTCTTTTTATGGAGAAGTTGAAAAACACATGATATTTTGAGGTAGATTTTCTTAATAACTTAAATTAGCATCAAGAGGTATTTTGTGATCAAAAACCAGTTGGCTATTATGGGGAAAAATGGGAATTGCTCTTTAAAAATTAAATATTGAAAATTAAATTAAATTTTAAAAATTGAAGTTAAAAGAAAATTAAAATTAAAAAGAAAATTAAAAATTAAATATTAAATAGCATGCAATATTTAAACAACTGGAGTTGTGGTCATGTTAATTTTAGCAATTCTAATGATAATTATACTTGTCATCCAGATGATTTGCCATGTATCTTTAAAACTCTCACCTAAGATGCTGTTTCGTTTCAGCTGTATTTGAGCTTTACCTCTGATTCTGTACCTAGACGCCTTTGGATTAATAAAGCATTCTAAGAACAGGAGTATCTGGTATCCTTATGAATTCTATGACTTTCACGTATTTTCTGTCTTTTTATTTCAGGGAGGGAACAATGATAAACAGTTCAAATATATTTTTGAACAAACTTTGATAAGAGATTTTTTTTGTGAGCTAGTTCATGAGTTCTGGCCTTTTTTTTTTTTTTAAACTGTATAAAGAATTTCATTGTTTATTTATTACTGCCTATTTAGAAAATGTTATACTTTGTTTTTATAATTTACTTGAGAAAACATAGACCTATAAATTAATCCTTTTAATGTGGAAATGATGAGATTTATTAAATGTTTACTAATATTCATATGGCAGAGGGGTTTTCTTGGTCCTTTTAGTAGTGATAAGAGAAAAAGCAAAAGTATTTACCACATTTTTTACCGTACCTGCTGAGACCATCCCAAACATTTGTGATTTCTATCCAGGTGGTTTAGGGCCAGTCTTTTCTGAATATGAAAATAAAGCCTTTGCTTTGAAGGACATTTTACACTTGGAGCAAAGCAAAATTTGTTAAGTAAATGGATCTTGTATCCTGTGGGGCTAGAGAAGGAGTAGTATTTTCTTTCTGGCACCCTGGGATGGATAACACTGTCCGATTTAAGATTGCCGGTCCACGGCCATTCACACAGTGAGGAGTGTTTAAAGCAGAACTATCTACATTTTCTGTTTTATGTACATCAGCAAATAATTCAAACTGTGTTTGTTCCCGTGTGCCAAGGGCTTCTTGCGTTGGTGTGATGCAGCTTGGCACAGCACGGCCCTCCAGCAGAGCAGTACCCGGCTGTGCCAAGGTAACTTGTACTCTCTTTACTGTACTCAGGGGACTTCTGCAGGTTTGTTTGTTTTTATTCCCCAAACGGTGTCCACTTCCTCCAGTGCATTTTTCTTTTAGTATTTTTCCTCTCTCGGTGTCTCAGCCTGAGATAATTTAACTCTCTGTAGTGTATGGGAATTTGGGGACTTATATTACCTACAGAGTAGGATGTTATATAGAGTCCCATTGCTCAGTCCTGGTTAGCTCAGTGTCACACGGAGTTTGTGTTTATACAGCCATTCCTAGCTCCCCTTCCACTTTCTCCTACTTTCAGCCACTGTCTAATCTGGGCTAGAGCTATTTCTATCCATCGGCTTGGTCACTGGGAAAGCAAGCTCCAGCTTCCACCCCGCCCCACTTAGCTTCAGAGATATTTTTTTGTAACTTCACAGAAGGCATCTTGGTGGCTAATCAGGGGCCTGCCCAGCAGGACCCTACTTAGATGTTTTATCTTAGGAATTGACTCTATAGACTCTTCCTTCCTGATCTGATGATTGCTTACACTGGAAAGGCTCATCTTTGTCTTTTTGATTCGACAGTGTTTCCAAAAGCTGTAGCTTTCTTACAAGTCTGCCCTCATGGTTTTGCTCTACTTTTTCTCTCTTGTTGTAAATGTTTATTTATTTTTGAGACAGAGACAGAGACAGAGACAGAGAGACAGAGTGCAAGTCGGGGAGGGGCAGAGAGAGAGGGAGACACAGAATCCAAAGCAGGCTCCAGGCTCTGAGCTGTCAGCACAGAGCCCAACACGGTGCTTGAAGTCATGAACTGTGAGATCATGACCTGAGCCGAAGTTGGACGCTTAACCGACTGAGCCACCCAGGTGCCCCTCTACTTTCTCTTACCCGGAGTCCCCCAGGCCCACTCCAGGCATTCTCTGGGATCTGTGACAGGGCTTGGTCATGTGATTAGTGAAAGGCTGTATTCATCATGTGGCTAGGCGGTGGTATGCTATATAAGCAAGTGGCTAGAAGCCTGCAAACCAGAGTTCAGAATCAGAGTTTAAAGATGCCATTGTGATCCTATGCAGATTCAACTCTGTTGGAATTCCTTCATTTTAAAAAGGTGGGCAGTTGGGTCTTAAAAGATAGGAAAGGCACTAATGTTTGTTGAGCCCTCACAGCATTCCTGTGGAGGTGCAAGTGGGTGGCAGATGCATGTAAGAAAACACGCGTATAGATACAAGAAGGTGCACACATTATTTTACTGTAAATTACAAATGTGCCTAATAAAGTCATGCTAGAAGACAGCGTGGTATGGGATGGTTTTGGAAAGTCACAGAGACCTGAGTTTAAATCTCACTTTTATCCCAACAAAAGCAGTAGTTCTACTGGGGCAATGTACTTTTTAAAAGTTAATTTTTAAAAGAAAACAAACACAGAGTTTTGGTTAAAAAAAGTATAATTTAACATTTTTTAAAAAAATTAAAAATACCTTACTACTCATAGCAGTGGTATGGTTGTACGGGTTCCTTGGAGGTAGGACATGGACTCTGTTAAGAAAGAGAATGGCAAAATTCCCTCCATGGATTAACTGCACGATGCCTAGATTTTTCAGAAAGCCCACACAGGTGACGGGAAGAAACAGGGCTGGCCAGCTGGTCTGGCTGCAACATTAAAGCAAACCCTGGGGATACCTCAATACTCAGTGTAAAATATGCATAGGGGAAATTTAGGGTGTTACTCAAAAGCTAATCCAGGAATAGTACAAACAGTTGGGCTTTTTGTTTGTTTGTTTGTTTTTCCCCTCACCAGGCAGGCATATACTTCTTTTCCTTCTTCCTTGTGTGGCGTCATTAATCTAGGCCTCATTCCTTGGCAGGACCAACCTGTTCCAGCATCTGATGGTTTGTTTAATCAGAGTTACATTGTCTTTCAATAAAAACTTCAGAAAATAAAAAACTTGTTCCATACTTTAAAGAAACCACTGGTAATTTTTGCACAAATATTAATTTCTGCATCAAGAGAAAATTAAAATAGTAAGGTAGACAAATTTAGATAAGATACATTCTAATTTGCAATACTTTGTAATACATGCTTTATGGGTTCACTAAGGTGACTATTTTCTCACTGAAAAGAAAAACCTCTTCTAATGATTTCGCTGCTATTATTTCTTTATTTAGCGATTTAATTATACATGACAATTGATGGATGGAGAACAGTTTTTCAAATTAAGCTCTGAGCCTTTGTATTGAAAGGTATTTTCCCTTCTCTGCCTTTAGAGATCTTTTTTGAGTTTATGTAATATTTCACCTTTAAAAATATTTGAGAGACTCAGCATAGGGATTTTTAAATGTAATTTAAATAACCTCTTCCTTATGAAAGAGAGGACAATTGTTTTTGCTGAATTATGAATGTTATTGTATAATTTCAAGCTTTCAGAGATTCTAATGTCTTGGAGTTCAACAACTCCTCTTTGAAAGTCAGAATGCCTGAGAGAATCCCATTTTCATATCTAAAATTAGAAATGGCATGCAGAGACTCAGGCGTTTTACCAGACATAGTAATGATATGTTTTCTCTTTTTGTAAAAACCTGAAGGAAAAAATCAACCAGGTAGCTCTCTACTAAATAAGTAGTCTATCTTTCTTTGGACAGTACTTTTCTGTCCATTTATTTGATCTGAGAATCAGTTGTAGCTGTATAGCTATGATCTATTTCTTACCACTGCTCAGTTATTGATTTAGGATTTTTTTTTTTCTCTTAATCAAATCTGTAGGGTCACACAAATGTTCTTGCTACCGTATTTTGTTTAGGGACAACTGTATTTGTGAAATGCACCTTTGCCAAATTTAAGCCTAGTGTTATAGGTATTTTGGAGAATCTTCTGGACGTGCTGTTTGCCATGCATGGGGCTTTGCCTTGTGACTTTAAATAGATACCAGTAGAGAGTGCAGAGAATTCTCATTTGCAGTTGGCCCCTACATTATTTGACAGCTGATCATCATGTGTAAGGAATCTGCTTTTCCCTTGCATTTGGAAAATTGACTCTGGGGAGGAGATTGAGGAAGGGCCCAAATGGAAGAAGCAGAGTCCTCTCTGGGGATTGGGTGACCTTCTCCTGGCATCTGGCTTTTCTACCCTGTCCTGTCAAGCCTCCCTGCTTGGGCAGCTGGCTGTGTGCCCAGCCTACAGAAGATCCCTACCCAGGGCCGAGAGCCCTAGCCCAGCTTGGCAGATCATCTGTGATTTTTTTTATTACTACCTCTTTACTCCAGTGGCATGTGTAATTCAAATCTGACTGTAATTTACATCACCTGGAAGCCTAATAAGTGTAGTCTTTACCTGCATCTTAATATTTGCGAAATTGTTTTTTCTTCCTACAGTTAAAAGTAAGAAGCTCTTATATTAAGTCTGAGAAATGAAAAAGTAGGGGCTGAATTTCAGAACAGTGGTATCTTGACTAGCATTACTCTGGGGGGAAAGCTTTGTGCTGTTGGACTTGTCAGATTGCTATCTGCAACACTGCAGTTTAATTTCACATTTAAAACCGTATTGAAATCTAAATTGGACACTACCCCCTTCTTCCCTTTAAGATCCTTCAGTAAGGGGTGCCTGGCTGGCGTGGAGCATGCAACTCGTGATCTCAGAGTTGTAAGTTCGAGTTCCACGTTGGGTATAGTGATTGCTTGCAAATAAAATCTTAAGAAAAAAAAAATCCTTCAGTAATTGTTCATAATGTAATGAAAAAGTATAGCCCATACCTGCAGCCTATTGGCAGTAGTTGGCCTGTAGACTGTTTATTGTCTTGCTCAGCATTTCAAAACCTGTAAGTTTCACATAAGGAGCAGATTCTCAGCATCCCTTGAAAATCTGGAAGATGTGTCAATGTTGAGCCTTTATTCTCACATTGGCTGGAGCTAAGAAGAAACAGCCCCCCCACCCCATTGGGTTGGGCAGTCTGCCATACCAACTGTTGCCTTATGCTCTGACTACTTGGTCCATTTACATTACCCATCTGGGCCCTCTAGGCACCCTGGAAAGGAGGGCACCTCCAGCCTCATTTCCCTTTTGTATCCACATCTCCTTCTGCTTTACCTGTAAAGAACAACTGGCAGAATTCTAAGGAGAGGGTCATCCTCACCAGCTTCTGGGCTTTTGCACATTCTAGTCTGTCTTATTGAGACACCTTTCCCTACCATCTCCTCCTGATCGACTTTACTTAGCATTCAAAACCCATCTTCCTCACTGTATTTGAGAAGCTGCCACTCCCTCTCTGCTTGTTTGTGTTACATACCCCACCCCTAGGCTCCCTTTACTGTTCTCTGTGCCTCAGTCATAGCACTTAGCACACCGTATGGTAACTGTTGACTTATGTGTCTTTCTCTCCCTTAGATTCAGGGCCTTGAGGGCAGGGTCTCTTTTATACCTGTCGTTTTACTCAGTAAATCACAATTCTTGACTCATCATAAATTCACAATACAGTATTATTAATTGATAGGTTTAACATTGTGTGAGGCTTCTCTACCTTAGCTGTATGTTAAAATCACCTGGACAGATCTAAAAAAATCCTAGTATCCAAGCTTCACCCCAGACCAATTACATCAGAATCTGAGTGGGGCCTAGGAATCACTAGTGGGTTTTTTGTTTTTTGTTTTTAATGGTTACTTATAAACATTAGAGAGAGAAGGGGAGAGAGACAGAGAATGGGTGGAGGAAGGACAGAGAGAGAGAATCCCAAGCAGGCTTCTCGCTGTCAGCACAGAGCCCAGGGCTTGATCTCATGAACCTGAGATCATGACCAGAGCCCAAATCAGCAGTCAGACAATTAACCGACTGAGCCACTCAGGTGCCCAGGAATCCATGGTTTTTAATGGTTCCTATGTGATTCTCTACAGCCAAAGTTGGGAGCCACTGATCTAAGATGTTTGACTAAGGTAATCTAAAGAAATTTGCTATGATTTTAGTTTGGGATTAGAATATTTTATTATGATTTTGAGAGTCTAGTTACTTTGGCAGTACGTGGGCATTTAAATAAGTAGGGGCCTATCTTTAAGAAATCAGTTTCTCTTGCAACAGTCAAACAATTTTGCAAGCTATAGTGGTGACAGATAGCTAATCAGCAATGTCATGTGCAGTACATTAACAGCTTTTCATAATTTTGGTAGTTTATGTTGTGTAACCATGTGCCATTTTCCACCTTGCTGCTTTTTGATTTAAAATTCAAGTGAATTATTTTTCAGTCACTCTATAAATTCACTCAGGAATTTGTTGAGTTTCCAGTACCAACTGCTTCTGCATATTCTTTTTTGTTTTATATTGGGACTGCTAGTTGGAAAATAGACAAAATCCAAAACATTATTGGTATCATGTGGAAAACACACTTGGGATGAAAGCCGTTTTGACTTAGTGAAGGCTATCACCAGCTGCACTATCTAGTAATTAAATGATCAGTCCTAAGCTCATGATTAGTTTGGAGAGGGTTCAGAAAAAGAAGGAAAGAAAAGAAAAGAAAGAAAATAGTAGAAGAATTGAGGAGACATTTGTGACTTGGGGTTGTCCTTAGGTTGGAGAAGAATAGACTGAGGCAAAGCAATTTTTTTTTTTTTTTTTTTTTTTTTTTTTTTGTGGATGGTAACTTTTGTTTCCACTGAGAATGAGGTAGTAGGCATTGGGCTTAAAATTAAGGAAGTTTTAGGGATTTGTGTCTGAAGGATCATTTCTTGTTTATCAAGACTGTTAGTGGAATTAACTGTGTGATCTCTTTTAGGAGAGCTTTATGAAGATTGACTACTATCTGGGTAACTTCTTGAGATTTTTTTCATCTCTATGATTAGAAAATCTCTTCCAATTAATCTTTTGTATCTGAAGCAAGTATCTTTCTGAAACTTCCCGTTTATCTCACTGGGAAAGCTGATTTATCTAGATTGACTCCAGCAATAAATAGTACCTTCTTGCTGTAGTATTTTAACTTTTCTAAAAATTTTCTGCTTGCTCAACTCTGTTTTTCCCTTTGGGCTAACGGAGGCTAGTGGGGAGGGGCCTGGTTGTTCTGACCTCTCTTCACAGTGATTCTCCTCATCATGGGAGGAGGGTGGGGAGAAGCTGGGCTTCTGGAGGGATGCAGGAATCTATTAACCTGTTAGAGTCAGGTTAGTGGCTACCAGCCAAGCTCTGGCCAGGAACTCTGGCATCATTTTCCAGCCCTACCCCTTAACCCCAGCTGGCTCATTCTGAGGCCCGGAACAATAGCATTACTTGACCTGGAGAGAGAGGCAGCCAGCCCAGACCCAAAGCTCTGCCCAACCTGGGTGTCACCTTCAGGTACCTGAGGACACCTGGGATGTAATTTCATGTCTTGACACAGTGTCTTCCATCACAGAGCAGAGAAGGGGACTGATTAATCACCTAGTCAGCCTGGCACACTTAGCTGGATCTCTCTTCAGTCATAGCCTACTGAATCAGGGGTTGAATTTTGAAATCCTACCTCCCCACCCCCCTACCCCCATATTTGTAGAGCAGTTCTTTCTTTCTGGAGAGGAGAGGAAGGTCATCATTGGAGGCATTTTCTGCTTCCTGGACACCTGTCCTTCTGCTGACTGCTTCTGCTGCCAGCTGCCTTCCCTTCTGCCTGCCACAATCCAGGACTGGCTTTGGAACATTTGCTTGGATGACTTGGGTAAAGAAATGGTAGGCAGTAGCCCACAGAAGGGTGAGAGTGCTGGCACCGAGGGCAGGGGAGGGATGCCAGCTGCTAATGTCGTTGTGCCTGGCACCAGTGTTCTTCCCAGAATCTGCTCCTGAGACCCAGCTCTGCCAGCATGAGGCTGCTGTGTTTGGAAATACAAAATTCTGATCTAATTCTGGCAAGAATGCTTCTTTTTTTTTCTTGAATTAGCTTATATTATTATCTTGATTCCTTCTGTTCCATTGATTGTGGAGATTTGGCCTTCTGTGAAGGTTATCAATGTGATAAAATGGAAAGGAGAGTTGACTGTATTTGCCATGGCCCTGAAGTAAAAAATTGCCAGTTCTATTGCCTTTTACTTCTATTGAAATAAAAAATTGCCTAGCCCCTGCCTCTACTCCCTCTTCGTCACCACATCAAGTTTCTCATCTGAAGACTCAACTTTAGTTCCTGGACCAATCTGGAGCCAAGATGGACAGTATTTAAACAGCTTCAGCCTCTTAGTCAGTGGAGTTCAGGTTACCTTTCATGACAGGTGACCCCTCTGGGCTCCCATGGTGCCAACCAAGTATCAGTTTCTTCCCTGCCCTTGTCTCTAGCCTCATGTTGACAGCGCTGGGCCTTGGCAACTAACTTTGGGAAGATTGTTGGTGCCAAGTATGATGTCGTTTGCTCCTGTGGCACTTGTGTCCTGACTTGTTCTTGCCATCTCTCTCATGGGATGGCCTCAGCTTGGAGACCTGCTGCTTACCAGTACTCTCTGCCTGTCTGACTCCTCCTGAATGTTGTCTACTCCACACTCTGTTTTGGTAATTTTCTTGTGGATGACAAAATCTGATGGAATAAAAGGGCAGGTTTGATGCCAGACATACCCAATTCAAATGCCAGGCCTGGCATTTCCTACTTGTGTGATTGAGGCTGAGTTCTTCCATCTGCAAAATGGAGGTGCTAATTCCTGTCTTACAAGTTAATGGTGATTATATCATTTACTGTATGTAACATGCCTAGCACGCTTACAAGTCCTTAGGGGGAACTCCCATCGAGTTTCTTTCCTTTCTCTGCTTGGTGTCTTCATCATGACTGTAATTGCCATGCCCTTTGTACACAAAGAAGCACTTCCTTTGCTTGACTGCACCATGTTATTGGCTTTTTCAGTTGGTCACTTTTGCCAGTCTTTGTTTATGTGTGTTAGTAGGTCTTAGGCCAGCTCTTTTTTCTGACTGTCCTGGATTTCACAAGAGGGGATTATGCAGTTGAACAAAGGGAGCAAAATCCAAGAAGGGAGCACTTTAATTGCTTCACTCTTGTTCCAGTTTGCTAGCTGTTCCTGTGATTAAAATTGGCCTTTATGTATTTACCTGTAGAATGGGCTATGTTGTTCTACACGCAGGCTTATGAAATAAGGCACCAGTCTTTGGAATCTGTGGTCTTCTGGCTTCCAACTTGTTTAGCTCAACAGTGAAATAACCTTTGTTGCTATTAAATTGGTCCCTAGTGGCCATCTTCTGTTTCCACTCTGTGGCTACCACGCAGCTGGGCATGAATCAGCAGAGTTGAAAATACTTAAACCAGAAATACCTGGACCTGGCAATAAGGTTGTATTGCCTGGATCAAGGCAGAGGTCAGCCATCCAACTGACAGGGCACATGGCTAGTGTGTTCTTTATGGATGGCCTGACAGCAAATCCTGGATCCAGGTTCAGTATCTAAGACAATTAAGGAGGTTATAAATTGTACATTATTTTACCTTGCATAGCAAAATCTGAGTGTCATTTGAAATGCATTTCATTATGTGCTGTAGTGTTGATGAACTGGATCCAGTTTGCAACATCTGTTAGGTTGACTTGATTGTTATTGTAAGTTGCAGGGAGTGTTCATAAGCCTGTTTTACAAGTGTCATAAAGTAAATGGAAAATATTTTCTATAATTTCAAATAACAGAACCCCAGAGGCCTTTGATCATATTGAAAGAGCCCATGGTCAGCTCAAATCTACCTGTGTTTCTGTTCATTATGTTTTGGCCCTCTGAAATAGTCAGTTTTAATTAGACTGCAGAAAGAATTGATTTTCAGTGACATATTAATGCCTAACTTGGAATATGAAAAGACATGGATATAGAATGAAGAAATAGATGAAATAAATGCAAGGTAGCCTCTAAAACTACTCTAATGAGTCTAGGTAAGGGACCGTTATTCCTTACACTTTATAATGGAATGTATATGAAGGGACCGGACTGGGTACTGATTCTCTTCTAGCTTCCTCTTTTGTCCCCATCTCGAAATGAAAAGCGCCTTGGCAAATTAAGACATTGAGTCAATGCCACAGTTCACATCCATCAGAATCACTGAGCTTTGCTTGGACCATGTGTTCTAACACAGGGGTCGGCAAACTGGCCCATGGCCAGTTTTTGTATAGCCTCATGAACTAAGAATGGTTTTTATGTTTTTAAAAGGTTGTAAGAGAAAACAAAAATGGATATTCGATGTGGCTTGCAAAGCCTAAAATAGTCACTGCCTCTTTACAGGAAAAGTTTGCCAACTCTCGTTTTAATATAAGATCTTTCTCTTTATGAGCTTAAATTGGACTTTTTTTTAAAAATGTTTATCTATTTTTGTTTGCGAGAGAGACAGAGAGTGAGCTGGGAAGGGGCAGAGAGAGAGAGGGAGACACAGAATCCGAAGCAGGCTCCAGGCTCTGAGCTGTCAGCACAGAGCCCGATGCAGGTCTCAAAGTCACAAACACCAAGATCATGAACTGAGCTGAAGTCGGATGCTTAACCCACTGCGCCACCCAGGTGCTCCTAAATTGGACTTTTTAAACTGTGCCCTACTGGATGTCAGCACAGTGTGAGAGTGGAAAAGGTGTGGACTGCAGAGCTAGATAGACCTCGTTCTAAATCCTGGTTGTGTGGCTTGTACCTGAGAACCTCAGGAGAGTTACTTTGCTCCTTTCAGCCTCAGCTTCCTCAGGGTTGTAACTCTGTGCCTTGCACGTATAGGATCATAGCAAATGATAATTCTTTTTTAAAGATTTTATTTTTAAGTGATCTCTACGCCCATTGTGGGGCTCGAACTCACAACCCGGAGATCAAGGGTCACAAGCTCCACTGACTGAGCCAGCCAAGTGCCGTGCAAATGATAATTCTTGATCATTTGTAAAGCCTGTAGAGGGCTGTAAAAGGCTTGCAGCAGGCTTGCCTGCAAATGGGCAAAGAGGACATGGCAGGCACTTGGTTGGCACCAAGCAGGCATCATCTTATCACTTCAGTCCCTGAGCAGGTTCCCCCGGGCCGTGGTAGTGCTGTTGCTCCTCCAAAGCTGGCCCTTGCTTCTGACCTTGATGAGGGCACTTTTCTCTAGCTCACTGTTGTGGTGCTTTCGGTGCTCCTCAGATGCCTGAAGATGGTTATCCCTTTGAGTGTAAGCGCTGGGCATTTTTCCAAATCTATGTGAACACTTGGGCCTTTGATTTGCTGCCAAGAACTATGCTTTCTCCCCTCTCCTCTTTTCTTTTTCCTTAAAGACAGTGTGTGTATTAACAGAGTCAAAAAGAATTTGATCCTTCTTAATTGTCTCTCTTAATTGTCCTCTTTCCTAAGTTGTACTGTGATTTCCAAGTGACTTCAGGAAAAATATCTTTCTGGAAAGATATTTCTCTTGTCCTTTTATGTATTATCAATAGTTTTTTGTTGTTGTCTTTCCTAAGTTGTACTGTGATTTCCAAGTGACTTCAGGCGAAGGATTGAAACTGTTGTTTCTTTTTCTTTCAAAATAAAACAAAACAATAATATCTCTGCTTTACACCAGGAGGACTCAGAAGCATTACATTTGGTGATGAGTGCACCTGGGCTGAAGTTGTGGATGTGGCTCTCGAAAAAGTCTCCTTTATACTTGCTGTTTTGAAATGATCAGGGCTGAGAAGTTCTCTGGCTGTGGAATTATACACTGTTTGATTTTCCAAGGACAAGTTTGATAGATTATTCCTATGGAGCTCCATGCTCAATCTATGAGATTCTGAGAGGTGTTTGTAGAGATCAGGCTGTTCTCCTTTTCCTGGAAGGGTAAGGCTGCTGGGCCAGCTTGGCTTTAGAGCAGTGCTTAGTATGTGACCTCAGGGATGGGCTGCTTGCCAGGATTTCTAACACCCATTGCAGGTAGCAGATGCTAGATTAGGGCTCTCCATGTCTAGCACGTGGCTGTATTTAGCAGGAAACGAAGAAACCTGAATGTGAGAAAGTCCCTGCCAACCTTGTAATAAAGTAGATGATGTTTATAATGCCTCTTATTTATGTAGCATTTTCCTTTTAAGGACAGAAGGCTTTTTTTTTTTTTTTTAATGTTTATTTTTTTTGAGAGAGAGACAGAGACAGAGAGTGATTGGGGTGGGGGGCAGAGAGAGAAGGAGATACAGAATCCAAAGCAAGCTCCAGGCTCCAGGCTCTGACCTGTCAGCACAGAGCCCAATGTTGGGCTCAAACTCATAAACCCCAAGATCGTGACCTGAGCCGAAGTTGGGCGCTTAACTGACTGAGGCACCCAGGTGCCCCAGGATAGAAGGCTTTATTACAATGTTACTTAAATATTCTGGAAAGATATTTCTTTTGTCCTCTTATGTATTATCAATAGTTTTTTGTTGTTGTGTAAGGGCCAAATGGCTCTTCTGAACTGTTTTGAGAAACCCAAGTTTTCTGGATGTCAAATTGATTTGATGTTTTTTTTAAATGTTTATTTATTTTTGAGAGAGACAGAGACAGAGTGTGAGTGAGAGAGGGGCAGAGAGAAAGGGAGACAGAATCTGGAGCAGCCTCCAGGCTCTGAGCAAGCTGTCAGCACAGAGCCTGACTTGGGGCTTGAACTCAAACTGCGAGATCATGACCAGAGCTGAAGTTGGACGCTTAACCAACTGAGCCACCCAGGCGCCCCTCAAATTGATTTTATATACTTAATGCCACTGAACTGTATTCTCAAAAATAGTTGAGAGCAAATTTCGTGTTATGTGTATTTTACCACAATTTTTAAAAATCTATTTTAAGGGGCGCCTGGGTGGCTCAGTCGGTTAAGCGGCCGACTTCGGCTCAGGTCATGATCTTGCGGTCCGTGAGTTCGAGCCCCGCGTCGGGCTCTGTGCTGACAGCTCAGAGCCTGGAGCCTGTTTCAGATTCTGTGTCTCCCTCTCTCTAACCCTCCCCCATTCATGCTTTGTCTCTCTCTGTCTCAAAAATAAATAAACGTAAAAAAAATTAAAAAAAAAATCTATTTTAAGTTATCAAAATTTGGTTTTAAAGAAATTAATAAATAGCAGTTATCTCTTGGTAGTTTTAATTTTCTTCTTTCTCTTTTTTATATTTTCCAAGTTTCTTGTTGTTGTTGTTTTCAATAAATGTGCATTGACGTTTTTGTTGTTTTTTAAGCACTGTTCTATAAATTCTAACAAGTACTCCCTATCACCTCATATTTTAATACCAAATTTAGCTCATTGGTTTAGCTTCATGCATGCATTTAGGACAAATTTTTATTTTGAAATTAAAAAAAAAAATATTTTTAATAACTCCTGCCTGAGAAATTCAGAAGTGAAGGGAAAGATTTTGATTCACTGGAACACAGTGTACATGTCCTTTGTTCTAGAAAGCAATAATTTTTGACAACTTGACATACAGATCCCCACATCTGAAACAAAGTGGGGCAGTAGTCTAGTTTACACATTTTAGAAACTTCGTAGATACATAGAAAAGTAGAGATTTTTTTATTCTCAAGGATTTTATCATTTAAAAACAGGGACTGGCAAGATATATTAACTTGCTTGGACCAAAGAGAGTTAAATAAGGAAATATTTGGAAGGAAGTGGGTGTTAGGGATGGGAATTTAGCTTACAACCTTCTAACACTAAGAAGTTGCCTCTCTTCTCCCACCTAGTGTCTCATTACTCCCCCTCCTCTTTGGAGCTGTGTTTTCATACCTGTCTGGGGCCTGGTGGGGTCTGAGCAGTAGATCTGCCCCAGAACATAGGGAAGGGCAGATGGCGCAAAGAGAGAGATTTAAGAGGAGTTGCCCAGGACTGTCCCACACTCGGCGTCTCTGTGCCTTTCTTCCCATTTCTGCACGGTCATGTTTTATCCATTCTAAGGACCTGGCTCACATGTTCTCCCGTGAGGCTATTTCTGATTTTTTCACTCCAACATAGGTGCTGTCTGCTTTCTGTGAATTCTCCAAGCACAACTTCTTCCAGTTCCTTTGGCAGAGCAGCGAATAGATACTCACTGAAAATAGCACTGGTCAAACAAGTCTGGGATTCCCTGCATGCCAGAACTGCTTCTTGTAGAGTCCTGAGTGCTCATTAACATGCTAAATGTTCGAAAAACCTGTTTAATCCAGTACTTAAAAAGAAAAAGAAAACAAAAACTTTTGATTATAGAATTTTTCTTTTCCAGGAACAATGATTGACATTTTGAGGAAGGCCTGAATGGTCCACAGTTGATGCTTAGTAATAAGTGTTCTTCCAATGAATGAGTGTCCTTATATCCTCATAGTATAACATTTGATATTCTACTGTTAGAAATTATTCCCAGGGGCTGTGCAGGGAGCACCAGATTTCTGAGATATACAGTTACAATCAAAGAGAAGGGGAAGGGTAAAGAATGCAGAAAGAGTTTTTGCTAAAACAAACCAAACATTTTACATATTGCCTAGGGCAGGGCTCTGAATGAGGACAGGGCTCTGAATGTGAATCTGAGGTAGATTCACATTCAATCCTGTGGACAGATAGGGGAGCAATGAAAGGTTATAAATGTTCTATGTCCTTTTTTCTCTAAGGTTAGTGTGTTTAACTTAGATGCCAAAAGTTGAAAGGAAGAGAAATCCTAAATGTAAATGCCACTCCTCAGTTACCTGGAAGTCATCTTTCTCTCCTCTGCATTTTGCATTCTCTCAGAGATACACTGTCAGAATACATATGGTCTTGCCTTTTGCACAGAGCACCCAATTTTTCCTTCAGCTATGGAAGAGACAGAAGAAAATATCTGGAAGGTTGAAAATACCTGGATATCAATTAAACTGATTCTTCCTTCTTAGGAGTAAAAAGTATCAGGGCTAAGGAGAAAGGAGTGAATTGTGTGTATGTGTATGATATGTGTGCTATTAACAGCAATTTCATTTTTAGGTGAAACCCACAGACCTAAGATTGGGGCTTTAAATATCTGTGAGTACAGTGAGAATTGTTGGTTATATTTCATTTCTGTGAAAAACAGAACATTTATGAAATGGGAAAGAAAAATCATTTTCCTTTGAAGATGTAAATCTGGCCTAAGAAGAAAATGCAGTTGAAATGTGAAATTTATGAAAGGAAGACAAAGTGTTTGTTTGTTTGTTTGTTTGTTTGTTTGTTTAACCCAACAAATTACAGGCTCTGTAAAGACAAAATATCTTTGGTTTGTTGGGGGGAGTGGAAGATAATATTAAAAATGTCCCCAAATTCCTTAGTTTTATATTGAGTTCTTTTCTATGTGGTATTTATCTATACTGGAGGAAATACTGGAGCCCTATACTGGAGGGCTCTGTCTAGCTTCTGATGAGATATAGGGGCATGTCTAGGAAACTATACTGAGAGATACTATGTTCATGCTACTTCTGTATTCCTGAATAAATGGGCAGCAAGGCAAACTTCATCCTCAGTGAGGCCTCCATTATCAGATATGGGAGCTTGTATGGCTTCACTCCTGACTTTATCTTAGGATGGCAATGAGAACCTTGGATACATGGTTATTACACAGCTAAGATCTCCTTCCTCCCATTTCCATTCTGTTATGTCTGAGTCTTTCTTTCCTTTTTTTTCTTTCAATCTTTTAATTATTTATTTAAGTAATGTCTACACCCAACATGGAGCTTGAATTCACAGCCCTCAGGTCAAGAGTTACATGCTCTTCCAGTGGAGCCAACCAGGTGCCCCATATCTGAGTCTTTCTTGTTGTAACTACTGACTAGAACAGTGGTCAGTGTTTTTAGTTCTTAGAGTTACTGCATATTAAAAATTCCTGTTGGTGCCATTGGCATAGAGAAGAAGGTAAAAAAGAGATTAAGTATAAGAAAGTGGCAGAAAAGAAGAAAAGTTATGAAGAGGAAACTAGGAGGAGAGAAAAAGAATGAAAAGGAAGCTGTAGTGTGAGTTGGATCTATGAGTCATTTCTTGATCTCACACCTGCTTGCATACTTCGAGTCTGTGAACTGTTAGGGTGTATCTGAAGTAGAAGGTCTTCCAGTCACAAAGCCAGGACTAGAATCTAAGATTATATGTCAGACTAAGGAGTTTGAAGAGTCACTGAAGGTCTTTGGTTAAGTGAATGGTATAAAAACTTTGAGATACCAATTGATGTCAAAGTTGATGGGCAAAGTGGATGGGAAGAGGGGCTAGATCTGTTAAGATGTGGGGCGCGGAAAGCCTGAACTAGAGCAATGGTGTTGGTGAGTAGAGAGGAGTGGGGGGATAGCTGTGAAGACAAGAAATGCTAAGATGGGGGTGACAGTAGTTGGGTGTGTATGATAGCCACACATCTGGATTTTTACATAGCCCGTACTTATAAATATCTGTCCTCAAACTGTAGTGATATTTGACAAATCCCAATATTCAAACTATTATTTCTTTAATTGCTTTGCTTTTGTGGTGGCACTTTTTTTTTCTTTCAGTTTTGTAGATCATCTCCTGATTTTGTCTCCATAAGTAAATATTTCAGAACCTTAGTGGGCTGAAGGAGACAGAGAGGCAAAGGTGACTCTGAAGGTCTATATCTTAGCAATTGAGAGAGCTGTGGTGTCATTGATGAAGACAGAGAAGTTGAGGATGGGAGCTGGTTTGATTAGGGAGGAGTGGTTTGGAAGAGGCTGTGTTCAGCTTTGGACGTATTTATTATTTAAAATTTTTTTATGATTAAAAATATATTTATTTTTGAGAGAGAGAGAGAGAGGGAGAGCAGGGGAGGGGCAGGGAGAGAAGGAGAGAGAGAATCCCAAGCAGGTTCTGTGCTGTCAGCACAGAGCCTGACATGGGGCTGGATCTCACAAACCATGAGATCATGACCTGAGCTGAAATCAAGAGTTGGACGCTTAACCGACTGAGCCACATGGGTGTCCCCAGTTTTGGACATACTTAGATTCAGGAGACTGTTGTCCAAATGAGTATCTGTTATTGGCTTTGGACTGAATGGATAGTGAGGACAGGGACCGGAACTAGAGAGTTGAGAATCAATTATGAGGAGCTATTGCTTAAAACTGTGGAATGCACTCTGTTCATCAAGGGATAGTTAGCAGATGGAGGAAAAAGCATAATTTAAAGAGAGGTAGAATCATAGTATGAGAAAACCAGAAACATCTAAGTCAGGGAAGCTCAAGGAGGAGAGAGTTTGAAGAAAAAGTTAAAAATTTCCAGATGCTGCAAAGATATCAAAGTGAACTCAGCACACTGGCTTTGTCAAAAAGTGTGGAAATCTTTAAGAGCAGTATCAAACACAAAAGAAAGGTTATAGAACAAAGACAAAACTGCAACTTGAGAAAGGTTGGTGGTGAAGTTGAGACTAGTATAGCCTTAATAAGAATAGGACATGTTTTGTATGAAATTAGTGCCTTACTCAAGATTGCTTGGACAGTGTATTTATTTAAAAGCCTTTGTCTAGTATTTGCGACACAGTTCAAGTAAACTGGAATGCCTTTGATCTGATATCCAACTGAGTTATTGAGCTCACTGCCCTCCATTTTTTTAAAATTTCTTATCTCATTTAGTAGCATTCCTAGTACATCAAAATATTGACTAAAATAATCAATTGATAGGTTTTGAACTCTGAAAAATTATATAGACCACAGAAAAATGTGGCAGTTATACTCTTAAAAATGTGATTCTCCTTGTCTTTCAACGGCCATTGGTTTTTTCAGACTGCTTGTCTTCTGCCATCATTTTAGAGTGTCTTCTGATATGTTTTGGGACAAGCAAAAACAAGCCTCCCTTTGTTTTACTTGTGCACGGTAACTTCTAACTTCTAACTTCTGTTGCTCTCTTTTTGTGTACTGCTAGAAGTCTTGCCTTGATATTTATAGTTTGATCAAAAGTGATAGATATATTGCTGTTTAACTATCTTGGTGACAAAATTGGCCAGCAGATGAAAAGAAATTCAGGAGTATAAACTGAGCACTATAATTATGGTAGATGGTAGCACTGGGTCTAAAATGATATTGTGAGTCCAAGAATTCTAAACCAGCCTGTAACAGGTCTGACTTTAGGCAAATTGCTTCATGTCAGTTGGTCTAAATTTCTTCTTTTACATTATAACAAAAGCTTTTTTCGAAATTAAAAAAAAAAAGTGTAAGGTATGCTGAGATATGTGGGTTCATGACATTACATGGTTTCATTTAATATAGCTTAAGAAACTGAGTAGTTCCAGTCATAAGAATCACTTAGTGGAGGTCTAGACTGTAACTGTAAGTTTTTATTCAGATTCCAGCATTGTTGAAGGCAAGATGTTTTGTCTTTCCAAAATTCACTTCCCATTATCATTGAACATGTAGTAGGAAAGGCCATACTACAGACACAGTAATAATGACAGCAGCAGTTAACATTAGCTGAACATTTATTTTGCCATGTATTGATCATTCCTTCAACAAGTATTTATTGATTACCTACTATGTGTCAGGTGGTATTCTGAGTACTGGGGGTATAGTAATGAAAAAATTCTTGCCTTCTTAGAGTTTATACTGAAGAAAAAGTAACTAACTGATCAGTAAATAAAATAAATATGTTTCACTGCCTAACATACTGTAAATTTTATGTATTGCTTGTTGGTTGTCTTTCTTTATCCACTAGCATGTAAGATCCATGAGGGAACGTAGATTAGCCAGGAGAGCTATTGTTATTTTTTTTAAAATGCACCTCAGGTATATAGAATTAGATTGATTATTATCTTTGCTTCATGACAAACTGGAGCATTGGTCATTTTATTGTTAGTTTTTTTTTTAATGTACTAATAATATGAAGAATACCTATGAACCCATCACCAATGCCAAGAACTAGAACATCGACAAGAACTTTGACCTACTAAGTAAGTTCTGTTCATGCTTTATTTTGAAGTGATTTTTTAAAATTTTCTTTTATTCTTTCTTTTCTTTATTTATTTATTTTAATATGAAATTTATTGTCAAATTGGTTTCCATACAACACCCAGTGCTCATCCAACGGGTGCCCTCCTCAATACCCCTCACCCACCCTCACCTCCCTCCCACCTACCATCAACCCTCTGTTTGTTCTCAACTTTTAAGAGTCTCTTATGTTTTGGCTCCCTCCCTCTCTAACCTCTTTTTTTTTTTTTTCTTCCCCTCCCCCATGGTCTTCTGTTAAGTTTCTCAGGATCCACATAAGAGTGAAAACATATGGTATCTGTCTTTCTCTGTATGACTTATTTCATTTAGCATAACACTATCCAGTTCCATCCACGTTGCTACAAAAGGCCATATTATTTTGAAGTGATTTTTAAAGGACTTTATCTCTCTTTATTATTATTACTTAAAAAAATTAATTCCAGTATGGTTAACATACAGTGTATATTAGTTTCAGGTGTACCATGTGCTGATCCAATTCTATACATTACTTGGTGCTCATCATGATAAGTGTATTCTTAATCCTCTTCAGCTTTTTCACCCATCCCCCCCGCCCATCCCCTCTCTGTTAACCATCAGTTTGTTCTCTAAAATTAAGAGTCTGTTTCTTGGTTTGCTCTTTTTTTCTTTGTTTGTTTGTTTTTCTTAAATTCCACATATGAGTGAAATCACATGGTATTTGTCTTTCTCTGACTATTTCAGTTAGCATTATACCCTCTAGATCCATCCATGTTACTGCAAATGGCAAGATTTCATTCTTTTCTTTAAAAAAAAATCTTTTTTAATGTTTATTTATTATTCAGAGACAGAGAGACACAGAGCATGAACAGGGGAGGGGCCGAGAGATGGAGAGACCCAGAGTCTGAAGCAGGCTCCAGGTTCCGAGCTGTCAGCGCAGAGCCCGATACGGGGCTCGAACTCAACAAACCGCGAGATCATGACCTGAGCCGAAGTTGGACGCTTAACCAATGGAGCCACCCAGGCACCCCAAGATTTCATTCTTTTCTATGGCTGAGTGATATTCCATTGTATGTATACACCACATCTTCTTTATCCATTTATCTATTGATGGACACTTGGGTTGCTTCCATAATTTTGTTACTGTGAATAATGCTGTAGTAAACATAGGGGTGCATATATTTTTTGAGTTAGTGTTTTTGTATTCTTTGGGTAAATACCCAGTAGTGGAATTACTGGATCATATGGTAATTATATTTTTAATTTTTTGAGGAACCTCCATAGTGTTTTCCACAGTGGCTGTACTAGTTTGCATTCCCATCAGTGGTGCATCAGAGTTACTTTTTCCCCATATTCTCGCCAGCACTCGTTTCTTGTGTTTTTGCTTTTAACCATTCTGACAGGTGGTTTTGAATTGCATTTCCCTGATGGTGACTGACGTTGAGCATCTTTTCATGTGTGTTGGCTTCTATATGTTGATGTGATTTTTTAAAGCAGGCAGTGGGGACAATATGGAGTCCAGACAGGAGGTGGGTGGAGAATGAAATGAGATGACCAGTTCAAGGTGAGGGATGCGAGGCATAACCTGAGCAGTGATGGTGGAATGAAGAACTGCTTGGGGTTGGATTTAAGAGAGAATGCATTATTGCATAGCCATTTTGGCACAGAGTTGTTATTTGCTAAGTGTTCACGTGTGTTTAGATAAGGTGCACGATGATGAAATCACCACTGCTTTTGTTTGCTTTCGTACTTTTAGCATTTGGTGATACAAAGCTAGAGAGTCTCAGCATTTTTATATGAGATTTAAATTTTTATTATAAAATATTTAAGACATAAAAAGATATGCAAAAGGACCTAAAATTTAATGCATTAGACTCCCATATTCACAATTCCTAGTATAAGAAATTAAATATATTATTTCCTGTATTCTGCTCCTTGATTTCATTTCTTTCTCTTGAGCCTTAGTAGTAACTCCACTATTTAAATTGGCTGTTTATCATTCCCTTTTAAACCACCCCCCCGAACTACATATGTGTGTATCTCTAAGAAATTTATAGTATCATTTTGTGTGGTCTTAAACTTTATATGTATGGTATTATGCTGTATATATTTTTCTGCAGCTCTATTTAGCTGAGTTGTTTATGAGATTCATTCAGGTAGATGCATGTAATATTAGTTCACTTATTTTCACTGCTGTTCATTGTGTGGCCATATTGTGATTCATTTTTGTCTTTTTCTGTTAATGAACATTTCAATGATTTCCATGTTTTGGTAGTATAAGCAATGCTGCTATGAACATTTTTGTACATATTTCTTTTTATATAGGAATTTTTAGGATATATTTGTAGGAGTGCAATTGCTAGGTGATAAGATATGCATACTTTATACTTTAGTAGATATTACTGAATTCTTCTCCAAATGGGTTGCACCAATTTACACTTTCATCAGTAGTGCCTTGCAGAGAGTGTTCTTGAACTTGACAGCTAGGAAGTGAGCCTGTATTTTGTAGGCAAGTGTTGCTGCTGCTTCTTCTTCTTCTTCTTCTTCTTCTTCTTCTTCTTCTTCTTCTTTGATGTTTATTTATTTTTGAGGGAGAGAAAGAGAGAGCCAGGGAGGGGCAGAAAGAGAGAGTGACAGAGGATCTGAAGTAGGATCCAAGCCTTTAGTGCAGAGCTCAGCGTGGGGCTCGAACTCACAAGCTGTGTGATCATGACCTGAGCTGACGTTGGATGCTTAACTGAGTCACCAGGTGCCCCTGTTTTTGTTTTTTTAAAGTAAGCTCTACACTGAATGTGGGGTCTGAACTCACAATCCTGAGATTAGGAGTAGCATGCTTTACTGACTGAGCCAGGCAGTAACCCTTAGATAGGAATGTTTTAGTATAATAAAACCATAATAGATAATTAGGTTTCTTTGATAAGTTTTAGTTTAAAACAGTACAGCTAAGAGCCCTGCAAGAGGTCTAGGATTCAGCCTTGTCAACTCTGCTAGGTTAGTTATGATTCATCCCTCTGTTTCCCACCTCCCCAAATTTTGTTGTTATTGTCTTCTCTTCTCTTTTCATTATATTTGTTTATTTCTTTATTCTGAATCTCATTACATTCTAGTAGAATTTTGAAAGAGTACAAAACTAAATATGTATTCAATATGCCTTCTCTTAATGGTAGTGATACTATTATTTATGGAGCCCTTACTATGTGTTAGGCACTGCACTGAATATATTACCTATCTAATTTTATTTGAATTCTCTTTCTTGATAGCTTTAGAAGTAAAGAGGCAAAGGTGAATCAGAATTGAGGTCTTTTGGTGGCCAAGACTGCGTTCTTCCCACCATGCCACATAGCCCCGAGACTTTTTTTTAAAATATACTTTGAAAAACATTTACAATATGGTGTGTATATGTTGTATTTTTTGTACTTTTTTGTAACAGTGTTAATTTTATGCTATTTAAGATCACCCAACATAATTGTCATTCTTTTAAAATATATTCTTTTTTAAAAATATTTATTTATTTTTGAGAGAGAGAGAGAGAGAGAGAGAGCGAGCTTGAGCAGGGGAGGGGCAGAGAGAGAGACATACAGAATCTGAAGCAGGCTTCAGGCTCAGGGCTCGAACCCACAAACCGTGAGATCATGACCTAAGCTGAAGTTGGATGCTTAACCAACTGAGCCACCCAGGTGCCCCTAAAATATTTTCACCTTAGCTTTTCTTTATAAAAGTTGACCTCTTGGCAGATCATCAAATGGTTATTCCTTGTATGAAGAAATTAGTGTTCTTTTAATGAACATAATAATGTCATCCCAGGATTCTGGTTCCAAAGGACTCAGAACTCTATCATTTAAATGAACTAAAATAGTTCTTACCTTTTCTCATCTTTTCTTCTATAGTAATTGTTATTTGTTACAGGACACCTGCCATGGTTAAGGTCCTCTCAAAGCAAAATGTTCCTAGGGATATTTTATATCTGTTAGAATGTGTGTGTGTGTGTGTGTGTGTGTGTGTGTGTGTGTGTGTGTATACATATACACACATATATACATATATAATTTATGGGTATGTTTATGTATAATAAAAGTGTTACTGGGTCCAAAATTTTTTGTGCATTTGGTATTTAATGTAATACTGTTGTCTTTAGATTCTTTAAAAGTCTCTTTTATAAAAATTGCCTGCTTATTTTCCATAAGTAAGCTTTTTTTCCTAATTTTATTGAGCATCATGATAGTAATTATCCATCAGCAATATAGATTGGAAGGCATATTTCAATTTGAAATGTTGTCAAATAGAAATTACCAAGGGGTGTCTGGGTGGCTCAGTCAGTTAAGCATCCAACTTCGGCTTAGGTCATGGTCTCATAGTTTTGTGGGTTTGAGCCTTGTGTGAGGCTCTGTGCTGACAGCTCGGAGCCTGGAGCCTGCTTTGGACTCTGTGTCTCCTTCTCTCTCTGCCTCTCCCCTGCTCACCCTCTGTCTCTGTCTCTGTCTCTCTCAAAAATAAATAAACATTAAAAAAATTAAAAAAGAAAGAAATTACCCAAATGTAAGTGATAATTTATGTAGTTCCACGATGGTGAAAAGTATTAGTAGTAATGAAAACTAACATGCACCAGATCTAAGAATGTTGAAATAGCTGAGCTACCCACAGATACTATACTACAATTAGTGAACAAATAGTTGAAGTATCTATTATGTTTAAGGTACCATCCCAGGCCCTAGTGCACAAAATTGAATGTAAATTAAGAAAAGTTGAATTAGAATATCTAAAAGGAACAATTTTCAAAAAAGGATTGTGTTTAAGAAAGAGAACATGATTTAATTAGTTTTTTATGGCTGAGTAATTTTCCATTGTGGAAAAAGAAGATATATATATATACATATATATATATCTTCTTTATCCATTCATAAGTCAATGTGTATTTGGACTCTTTCCATAGTTTGGCTATTGTTGATAATGCTGCTGTAAGCATCATGTATCCCTTTTGAATCAGTACTTCTGTATCCTTTGGGTAAATACCTAGTAGTGCAGTTGCTGGATCATAGGGATAGTGCCTCTATAAACATTGGGGTGCATGTACTCCTTTGAATCTGTATTTTTGTATCCTTTGGGTAAATACCTACTAGTACAATTACTGGATTGTAGGGCAGTTTTATTTTTAACTTTTTGAGGAATCTCCATACTATTTTCCAGAGTGACTATAGCAGTTTGCATTCCCACCAACAGTGTAAGAGTGTTTGTTCCCCTTTCTCCACATCTTCACCAAAACCTGTTGTTTCCTGTGTTAATTTTAGCCATTTTGACAGGTATGAGGTGATATCTCATTGTAATTGATTTTTATTTCCTTGATGGTGAGTGATGTTGACTATCTTTTCATGTGTCTGCTAGCCATGCATATGTCTTCTTTGGAAACATGTCTATTGATGTCTTCTGCCCATTTTTACCTGGATTGTTTATGGTTTTTTGGTGTTCAGTTTGATAAGTGTTTTAGAGATTTTGGATACTAACCCTTTATCAGATATGTCATTTGCAAATATCTTCTCCCATTCCATAGGTCGCCTTTTAGTTTTGTTGATTGTTTCCTTTTGTGCAAAAGCTTTTTATTTTAGTGACATCCCAATAGTTTATTTTTTGCTTTTGTTTCCCTTGCATCAGGAGACATATCTAGTAAGAAGTTGCTATGGCCAAGGTCAAAAAGGTTACTGCCTGTGTTCTCCTCTAGGATGTTGATGGCTTCCTGTCTCACATTAGGTCTTTCATCCATTTTTAATTTATTTTTGTATATGGTGTAAGAAAGTAGTTGTTTCATTTTTTTGCATGTTGAGATGATGTGGATGGAACTAGAGTGTATTATGCTAAGCTAAATAAGTTAAAGACAAAAATACCATATGATTTCACTCATATGTGGACTGTGAGAAACAAAAAGACAAGCAAAGGAAAAAGAGAGAGAGAGAAAAAAACCATAAAACAGACTCTTAACTATAGAGAAGAAACTGAGGGTTGCTGGAGGGGGGCTGGGTAGGGGGATGGGCTAAATGGGTGATGGATATTAAGGAGGGCACTTACTGTGATAAGCACTGGATGTCATACGTAAATTCTACACCTGAAACTAGTATTACACTGTATGTTAACTAATAGGAATTTAAATAAAAATTTGGAGGTAAAAAAAGAGCACATGAGTTCAAAAGGGGAAAACATATGAACAAAAACTATGAGACAAATAGAATATAAAAAGTGAGTCTTAGAAGACAAAGAAAGTAAAAAAAAGTCACTACTCATAACAATAAGATTGGAACTGTCTGCTGTTATCTGAAGAGAAAAAAAAAGTCCAATTTACATAAATTAGTATTCATCATTTGTACAAGCTCTGGATGCCTGGAAGATTGCCAGCATAGTCTTTGGTGAGACAAAGTTCAGGGGAGTTCTAATTTACAAGGAACCAGTTAATGTTTTCTGTTCTTTATCTGGTTGTTTCCTGCCTTTGATTTTTCTTAATGCTCTTCTTGATTACAGATGGTTAGAGTAGTGAGGGAGTTTTAAAAAATGGTTGATGTATCATATATTAATATGAAGTAATGTTAAGACTCAGTCTGTTGTGCAAACGTATAAGTGATCATACTTTTGATCTTCATATATAATGATTTATCTTTATAATGTTTGTCATTCATTTTCTCTATTTGTAAAATCAGTATTAGTATAGGTATGACCAGAGGTAGTTAGTATAACAATAATACTACATAACTGCTACAGTTTTTTCAATATTTACTATGTGCCAGGTACCCTGCTAAGTACTTTTTATGTATTAACTTATTTAATTCTCACAAGAACCCTATGAGGTAGGCATATTAGTACCCCTCATTTACAGATGATGAAAGTGAGGCACAGAGGTGTTAAATAATTTAAGTTCCTATAGCTCCCAAACCTGGGATTTAAATCCAGGTGTCTGACATTGGAGCTGTTGACAACAATTATGCTACTCAGTATAGATGACCAGGCCTGTTTTTTTTGTTTTTTTTTTTTTTAATTTGAGAGAGAGAGCGAGCATGAGTGGGGTAGGGGGCAGAGAGAGAAGGAGAGAGAATCTTAAGCAGGCTCCACTCTCAGTGTGGAGCCTGATGCAGGGCTCAATCCCACAACCCTGGGATCATGACCTGAGCCAAAATCAAGAGTTGGATGTTCAACCAACTGAGCCACCCAAGCATGCCCCCCGCCCCCTTTTTTTAATTGACTAAGTCTGATTTAATCTCAGGTTGGTTTCTTTGAATTACTCTGGATATAATATCCAGAGACCAAAAGAACTCTTGCTTTTGTTATGCAGTTCCTATCTAGACATAAAGTTCTTATTGAATTTCAAAACTGGTTATTTATGAGTGCTTGTTAATCTACTGAATCATGAACTTGGTGGTATTTTGAATACATGTTTTAGCACTGTTAGTGTGTGATTAGGGCAGGAAGTTCTTATGAGGGAAAGGTCATGGGCTGGAATCCTGTGGGTGTCTGTTAGCTCGTTCATTCTGTGTGGTCAAAGTCTGTCCTTTGAACCCTAGCTGCCCATCTGACAAAAGTGGACATTTGGAGGAGGGGTGCCTGGGTGGCTTAGTCGGTTAAGTGTCGGGCTCCTGGTTTTGGTTCAGTTTATGATCTCCTGGTTTGTGAGTTCAGGCCCCTCATTGGGCTCTGTACTTGCTGCACGGAGCCTTTTTGGGATTCTTTCTCTCTCTCCCTGCCCCTCCCCTGCTCATACTCTCTCTCTCAAAGTAAATAAATAAAGTTAAAAAAAATTTTTTTATAAGTGGGCATTTGGGCATATGGGTGTCAGATGTGAGGATGTGGATAGATCAGTGCACCTCCATCACTAGGGCGATGGCCACAAATCCAAGCTCTGTCACTGAAAGCCTCAGTGGAAAAAAAAATTATATGCAGTAGTCCCCCCTTATCTGTGGTTTTGCTTTCTGAGGTTTCAGTTACCTTGTCAGGATTTCATTGTTTTTAGACATGACCTCACTGTAGGTGAAAGATAGTCTTGCCTCCAAGATTAGTCTTATGATAGACATAGAAATGTATTGACATCTAGGTGTTTCAGCCTTAACTGTTGAAAGGATATGATGAACTGCAGCTTGGGTTTTAAGATGGATTTTGATCCATACCTCAGACTCTGGTTTGGGGTCCTTGTTAGACCCTGGCTTAATGATGCCGTTTGCTTTTGTTTTTTTCATTATACTTTTAAATATCATCAGGAGCCATTAGAACAATTGGTAAATTGAGCATAGTAAATGAAAGAAAATGTTTTGTGAAATTAATAGATATGGAGATACATTCATAGCAACAACAAAAGTCACACTTGAGTATTGAGTATTACGGAGTTTCTTTGGCAGTTTTATGTATTAATTGTTAAAAATGTATCAGCACATTTTATGTGATTATACTTACCAGGTACAGATGAATTCTGTTCCTGATAGAATCATTATATAAAGTCTATTTAGGTTTATTTCATCTTTATGTCTCTTAAAGCTCATTTTTTTTTAAAGATAATGTGATCTTGGAGTAGGGCTTGCAGCAAATTGTGAAAATGTTATCTCCTGATACTATGCATCCTAGTGTTTCTTATTGAAAAGTAATACCTTTAAAAGAAAATACATATTTACGTTTATTGAAGCAAATTTATTGGATAATGGCAATAATCCTTGGGTCAAAAACAGCAATCACAATCTGACTTAGTTTTATCACCCTCAGGAATTTTTATTAGATCCCCTGTACAGTATTATCAGCTATAAATAGAGATCAGCTAATCTGATGAAGAAGCTCTAGGTCTACAGATAATTGAACAAATATATCATGGTTTAAAAAAAACTCACATGAGATGACAGTAATAGTGAATAGGGCAGAAGAAAGAAAAGAAGTAGGAAAGAAAAGGGAAAGAAAATATAAAGGAACAATGGTGGATTTGTGTGCAACAAAATGCGGTTCCAATACCGACCTACTTAACACACTTTCTCACTGGGAGGCCATTGTTCTTTCTCGAACTCTTTTTGCTTGGCTGCATTCCCTCCCCATTTAGAAGGAGGACAGTCCCCCTCCCTCTTCCTCTGGTCCTTTGACCAGAGACTAATGTTGCTGAGGTTGTTGGGGAAGTAATGGCATTTTGCATTTGCAAATGTGGTCAGCCTCTGCAAGGGTTCGCTTCCAGCAGAAATCTTGTTATCCTCTGAGATACATTTTTACTAGCTGATTAAAAAAAAAAAATCATTATGTCTAAAGAGGTTTATTTGATAGAGAAATAAGATTCCTTTTTGTTGTTCTCTCCCTTTTCCCCCTTCTAGAGGGGAAATTCCAAGGGTAGGACTGGCAGAACTGGGGAAATTGTGTGCATGCTCTATCATCCAGAAAGACTTCTACTTTTAAAGAAGACCCTTGGAGAGGTAGGACAGAAAGTATAAAAGAATGGCCAAATTACAATGCCTAACAAAGGGATAGCTCTTAGACTGTTTTCACACAGGCTTCTGTGCTCCATCCAATTGAGTGATGGCGTAATGTTATTAGTGTAGGATAATGTATGTAGAAACCATGTGGATTAGTGGGTTAGTGCTTCTTGATGCTATATAAATATGGTGCTTAAGTATCTTTAGAAAAACTAAACAAAAGCACAACACCCCAAACACCTTTTATTTATAATAGGTTACCAAAATCAACTAAAATGGCTTAGTAACAAATACCCAGATAACCTGAGAGAGATGCATAATTAAAAAAAAAAAAAAAAAACAACACTTGCTCTTCACTGAAGCATTTGTGTCTGAATCTGTGTACCTCCAATAGCACGGTCATTCTTAACTTAGTTAAGGAGACCAGTTGTTAGAAGGAAGCAGTAATTCCAGGGCAGGGAAGTCACACAGCGAGAACATGATACATGTTGTCATTTACTGGCCCAAGGAAGAGCATGTGGTAGAAGACTCTGGTCTCCTCGGTATTCCAGAACATGCTCTGTGCTTGTTTACCTCTCTGCACAGGTTGTTTCCCCTACCAGTTAAGTGGGTTTCTTTGACCTGGAATGCCCTCCCTCTTCGTTTTTATTTATCAAAACTCCACCCATCTCCTGGAAGATAGGGACCCAACCCTTTGTCTCAGTATCCTTAACAGCCCCTGTGGTATCTGGCACCAGCAAGTGGTCAATAAATGTGTAATATATGAACAGGTGAATGGAAGGAAAGAGGGAAGCACAGCTGGCATTTGCCTACCTCACTTCTCAGCCCACAAATAGTTGTTAGAAGCAGCTTTTCAAGACTTGTCCCATCTCTGATTTGTCTTACACTCTCCTTCCTTTCACATTCTTCTCATTAAAACAAAGCAAAACTGTGGCTAAGGAGGCTGCCAGACAACTCACTCAGCTACCAGAGAGGGATGCTCTTCTGCTTTGTATCTGTAAATACATCAGATACACTTTATTGTTTTTTCATCCACCTTTAAAAAAATGGCTGATTTTCCCTTATTGGGGGCCTTCTGTTCCCTTCTTGCCTCACTAAGTCCATTTACATCCTGCAGGTAGACAGGCTGGAACAGGGTTTCATTTGTAACCTGTCAGCTCTACTTGTCAACTGGCAGAGATACGGTTGAGCATTAGGAGGGTCTTGGGAGGTAGGGTTATTAAGGGAGCAGCAGCTTGGTTTATCAGGGGGGTGGGAGGTGTGGGATGAATACACAGATACTTTCCAGTTCATTAAAGTGGGCAAAAATCTCAAGCTTTGGTCCCAATGTCCTACCTTTCCTCGCCTGTTCCTCGACACATTAGGGTGTCCTTCACACATGCTGCACCAGCCTACAAAACTGTAGCCTGGCAGCTGCTTCTCAGTCCTGGAAAACTCAAGTGGATTGGCCTATCACATAAACAGGACTGAAATCCTTAGGGTAGTTGAGAAAACAAGAAAGAATTTCAGAAACCTGATGATGAATCTTGGCTTTATGAGCTGACCTTGCTCTTTGTTTGGGCATTTCTTTGAGTACAGTGGTTTTTAGCTTAACTTAAAACAAAATGTGAAGTTTTCTTTTGTTATCATCATTCTCATCCTCATTATCCTTTTGGTAATTGTCATAGCTGCTATTATTATTATTTTTTTTAATTAAAAAAATTTCTCTTACATTTATTTATTTTTGATAGGCAGAGAGAGACAGAGCATAAGTGGGGGAGGGGCAGAGAGAGAGAGGGAGACACAGAATCCAAAGCAGGCTCCAGGCTCTGAGCTGTCAGCACAGAGCCAGACTTAGGGCTTGAACTCACAAACCACGAGATCATGACCTGAGCTGAAGTCGGACGCTTAACCAACTGAGCCACCCAGGCACCCCCGTCATAGCTGCTATTATTGAATGCCAACCCTGAACCAGCCATGGTCCTTATGCTTTACATGGATTAACTCGTTTAATCTCCCAGTAACCTTCCCAAGGAAAAATTGACCCTGACCTATAATAATCTAGTACTAGATCAGAAGGAAGAAGCACATACATTTTCCTTTGGAGGCATTAGTTTGAGGTAGGGTAAAGCCATGAAGGGAAGTCATTTATAAACTTTTTCCTGGGAATGAGAGTACTTTATATTATTCCTACCCCACCCTAAAAGTTTAATATTTAGTTTTCTAAACAGTTTAGGGAAATTTAGATTTACATGGAAGAGAGACAAGTCAAATCATAATTACACTTTGTGGCTCTGAAAATAAATTTTCATTTATTGCTGAATTTTTTGGTCTCAAGATTACATGAGATTGATAGGTCAGATTCGATCCTTAGTCTACAATTGCACATTCTGCAATGGGGGAAAATTAAGACCTAAAAGTTATACTCAAAGCTTTTTTTTTTTTCTCCTGGTGAATCTTGATATTATATTTTCTCATGCAATTTCAAAACTTTAAATAGTTTAAAAATATCCTTAAGTCTGCTATTTGTAAGTGTGCATAAGATTTCAGCAGTAGTAGATTTAAGAGTATTTAAGAACTATTTAAAGAAGCTTTCTAATTGCCCACTTGAGCACAGATTATAAATCAACACAACATTTTCCAAATTCCTGTTCTATGCCAGGAACTATGTTGGGTGTTGGGGTTGGAATTCAGTTGAACAGTACCAGCTATAGCCTCCACCTACCTTGGACAGCACCCAAGAGGGTTTAATGTTGGATGCATTGGAATGCGCTTGTTTAAACATGTTTCATATGTTACCAGGGAGAACCCGAGTTTTTCATTACCGGCCACATGATTAAAAATCAACCTATGTGTGGTCTGAGTTAACTTTTTAATAAAAATCAGTGATGAGTTGGGGGTAAGGAGGAAGTATTAGGTATGTTTTGAATATGAGTTGATGGCAACAGAGGCTTTGCTCGTATATACTTTCTTTTAGTCAGCAATCCTTTGTGATACTCAGTATCATTCTGTAATTTGAGTGGAATTAAGCTTAAACAGCTCAGAATTATATAACTAAGACATTATGTTTTAAGTACTCTTCTGAGTTAATCTCAGCCAGCTAGCATGACCCCTGTTATACAAAGACGGGTATAGAGAGGATGAGAGGCAGGTGGCTAGGCTCTTCTGCATTGCTAGTTCATGGGACTGATTTAGTGTTTTGGATTTTTCAGCTAAATAATCCTAGGCTACCTTCTAGGGTCAGACAGGCTGTGTGTGAGAAGCTCAGGATCCATGTGAAGCAATGAGCAGAGGCATAAGAAATCTAGATTTGAGTCCCAGCTCCTTCTTATATGCCACCTATGTTATCTTAATGAAGCTTAAGCTCTCTGAAATTTGGCTTTCTTATCAGCAAAATGGATATAATGGTACTTACTCACAGATTGTTATGAAGATTAAGTCCAAAGCACCCAGCACAATGCCTGACATGTTTAAGACCAGTGCTGGCAGTCTCTTCAACTCCTAGTGATTTCCAACTGGAAAATGGTGCTGGGGCAGATATCCCAGATTGTTCTACAAGCAATATTTATGTAGCTAATGATAGTTTTATATTGTCCTATAACTCGTTCTTACACTGATTGCAGTTTGGAATATCATGTTTTCATTATAAATTATGTGTAAATTTATATTTACTTATTACATACCTTTTATGCAGCAGGCATTTTGGAACATTAGAAGTATAAAGATGAGTAAGACTTCCTTTTACTCAAAGAATTCACAGTATATGGGGAAAAGGAATGCAAAGTTCACTAACCAGAGTACAATGTGGGGACGTGTTTTACTCTCTGAATGGATGCACTGCTGTGGATTATGGGGATGGCGGAGAACAATCTGAACTCTGCCTTGTTGGGTGGGGGAGCTCAGACCAGGCAGTGCTTTCCAGATATGCCATTGAACTGGGTCTTGAGATATAATGGAGTTCAGAGAGACACAGAAGGGGTGACGTGGAAGGGCATTCCAGCAGGAGGAGACAGCCTGAGAGAGGCATGGAATGCTGGCCAGGAGACTCAGGAGCCTTCTCCTGTAGTTCTGATCTTGTAGCTCTCTAGCAAGAAGATGTGTGCCTTTGAGAGAGTCATTTAACCTGATTTTCATAATTTGTAAAATATGGGGGCTCAAGTGAGGTTTTTTAACTCTAAAATTTGGTATCTGTGATCAGGAGATGCAGAGAAGCTAAATGAGTCATGTAATGTTTTAGTCAGTTTAGGCTGCTGCCACAAGATACCTTAGACTGGATGGCTAAGCAACAAATATTTCTCACAGTTCTAGAAGATAGGAAGTCCTAGATCAAGGTGCCAGCAGATTTGTTGTCTGGAGAGGGAGGGCTCTCTTCCTGGTTTGCAAATGACTGTCTTCTTGCTGTATCCTCATATGGGGTGGTGGGAGAGAGAGAGAGAGAGAGAGAGACAGAGACAGAGAGAGAGAAAGAGAGAAAGAGAGAGAGAAGGCTCTGGTCTCCTCCTTGTCTTACAACAGCACTAATCCCATCATAGGGACTTCACCCTCATGACCTCATCTAACACTAATTGCCTCCCAAAGACTTCACTGCCCAATACCATCACATTGGAGACTGGGGCTTTAGATACAAATTTTGGGGCAGACACAAATATCTGTCCATAGCACTGAGGGTCACATGATTCACCCATGGGAGGGCCAACACTGGAACTCCAATGTCACTGTTACATTTCGCTCTCCTCCCTCATCTCAGTCCATGTAGCATCTGCTTTGTACATGGATAGTCATTTAGCAGGGTGGAGGCTTCTATGCTTTCTAAAGGAACTCCTTTAGTCAGCTGAGCAGTCTTGGTTATTACCATGTACATTCCAAACATTTTTAGGTTCCTTTGATTGGTTGGTATCCTTTTGGCCTCTCAGTGGATCTTTATCACTCTCATTTGATAAGGACTGTAGGAGCCCTAAAAATTGTTCTCTTAATGCAAATTGATATTCTACTTCTCTCTCTATTAAATTCTTTTTAATGTTTATTTATTTTTGAGATAGAGAGAGAGAGAGAGAGCAGGAGAGGGGCAGAGAGGGAGGGAGACACAGAATGCGAAGCAGACTCCAGGCTCTGAGCTCTGAGCTCTCAGCATAGAGCCTGATGTGGGCTTGAACCCATGAACCATGAGAGCATGACCTGAGCCAAAGTCTGAAACTTAACCAACTGAGCCACCCAGGCACCCCTCCACTTCTCTTCCTAAAAAGATATTAACTACAGTGGAGGTAAAAAAACACAAAAGCTTATTTTATCTTAAGAATCAGAGTTCTCTTGCCTTATAATCTAAAGCATATTTTCTGCATTAAATTATTTGAGTTCCACTTTGATATTTTTCCTTTCTAGGTGCCACCCCTGTTGTTATTTCTTTAATATTTTTCATTAAAATGATGCACTTTATTTTATTTAAATACATTTTAAAAATGTAATAACTTTGAACTCACAGGTTGATATTATTATATTCTTTTTAAAAAATGTTTATTTCTTTTGAGAGAGAGAGAGAGAGAGAGAGAGAGAGACAGCTCGAGCAGGAGAGGACCAGGGGGCGGGGGGGAGAATCCCAAGCAGGCTCCATGCTGTCAGCACAGAGCCTGACATGGGGCTTGATCCCGTGAACAGCGAGATCATGACCTGAGCTGAAATCAAGAGTCAGACGCTTAACTGACTGAGCAACGCAGGCAGCCCTATTATATTCTTCATTATATTTGTTTATTATATATGTTTGTTTATTATATATTTTATATTGTTTATTATGTTTCATTATATTGTTTTCTATTCACTTTAATATAATAAAGCACCTTGTGCCATCTAAAACCTTCCTACACATAGTAAAACCATGTGTATGTACTATGCTTTGGAAAAATTTAAGACTATCTGGGTTTATTGGTTGAATGGTGAAAGAAGGGAGGAATAAAAAAGATAAATAAAAATGATACTATTTTAAGTGTATACGTTATATGAGTGATTTAAAAAAATGGAAACATGAGTTTATAGGAGACAGACAAGTAAGTTTGCTTGATTTCAAGCCCCTGTTATTGTCAAGGTAAATTGTGCATGTAAAGAAGGAAGTTGAACAAAATGACATTCCTTTTTGGGCCTTGAATATTTGCACATCTTTTTTATGATTCTTGTTTCACTCAGTAGCACTAGGGTCATGCGACCATATAGATATAAATGCTATGCTGTATATCTTGTCAAGAAGGGTAATGTCTGTGCCAGGGAAAGGAATTCTTGTTCTTATTGTGGGAAGGTAAAACAGAGTCAGAAGCAAATGAGATCAGATTCAGCTTGTCAAGCCTAGGGCAGGACCCTTGGAATCCAGAAAAACAGATTGGAGAGTGAGTTTAAAAGAAAGGGGGTAGGGGCGCCTGGGTGGCTCAGTCGGTTAAGCGTCCGACTTTGGCTCAGGTCACGATCTCGCGGTATGTGAGTTCGAGCCCCGCGTCGGGCTCTGTGCTGACTGCTCAGAGCCTGGAGCCTGTTTCAGATTCTGTGTCTCCCTCTCTCTCTCTCTGACCCTCCCCCGTTCGTGCTCTGTCTCTCTCTCTATCTCAAAAATAAATAAACGTTAAAAAAAAAAATTAAAAAAAAAAAAAAGAAAGGGGGTAGGTAGGGCTGGCTTCACAGGCATGTGACCTCTGTGGTTGTACAGGTTTCCACATTTAGAAAGGCCCTGTACTCAATTTAATGTTCTGCTCTCATCATCTTAAAAGTCTTAATAATTTTTGAAAAAGGGACCTACATTTTTATTTTGCACTGGGCCCTAGAAATGTAGCCAGTTCTTGGGTTAGGGTAGGGAGATATTTATAGAAGACTTTATTCAAGGTTTAGGTTCATGGGGTAGAAATGGAAGAGTGAAAACTAGAAATGAGTTGTGAAAAGGAGGTTTCAGGTCTTACCTGATGGGTCTCTTCTGATTGACCGTGGCTCATAGGTTAAGAGATCCAACAAGGATTTCTTGTGCCTTAAACTCCTTAAGCACTGGAAAACATTGTGCAGTAAGTTGTTCTCTGTGAATTACCTTGCAGAGTCAAGTTATGGTGGATCA
Organism: Panthera uncia; assembly: GCF_023721935.1. Classification (NCBI taxonomy): domain Eukaryota; kingdom Metazoa; phylum Chordata; class Mammalia; order Carnivora; family Felidae; genus Panthera; species Panthera uncia. The sequence continues at coordinate 101,780,209 of NC_064810.1, read as the reverse complement.
AGCGGGGGCTGGCAAATGGAAATGCCTGCCAAGAGCGGCTCTAAAACAACAGGGAGTGGTCGGCAGGGGGGTGGGCACGAGGGGAACATGGTCTGTATTCTGCTTCAGCCTGTATTTGCCACTTGATGTTCAGCCATGTCATTGTCCAGAGTGGCTGAACCCTGCTGGTTCTTTAGGAGCTAGAAATGTGGATTTTTTAGCTGTGACGGTTTCCAATTAAAAAAAAGAAATGTGCTGTGTGGACTAAATAAAACATGTGTAATTGAATTCATTTCAGTCTTTAAGCAGACATTTTTATTTTTTTATATTTATTTATTTATTTTAATGTTTTATTTAGTTTTGAGAGAGAGAGACAAAGTATGAGCTGGGCAGGGGCAGAGAGAGAGGGAGGTAGAATCCACAAAGCGGACTTCAGACTCTGAGCTGTCAGCACAGAGCCTGATGTGGGGCTCGAACCCATGAACCATGAGATCATGACCTGAACCAAAGTCAGATGCTTAACCGACTGAGCCACCCAGGTGCCCCTAAGCAGACGTTCTTAAACAACTTATTTTCTATAGGTAAACTTGGAAAGTGACTAAATTAATATTTTAGGGGAGGGATCTATGGATCTAATGGACAATGGACCTAATTTTGATATCTTTGGTGAAGACATCCCTAATACAGAGATGGGGTTAGGGAGAGAGCTGCCAGTGGATGTTGAGGATTATGGTACAGAATAAGCTCTAGATTCTCTTTCTTTTCTTTTTTCTTTTCTTTTCTTTTCTTTTGCCTTCTCTTTTCTTTCTTTTTTTTTTTAAAGTTTATTTTATTTATTTTGAGAGAGAGAGAGAGCAAGTGTGAGCCTGAGTGGGGGAGGGTCAGAGAGAGAGAGAGGATCCCAAGCAGGCTCCTCAAGGATTCAGAGCTTGATCCCATGGACTATGAGATCATGACCGGAGCAGAAATCAAGAGTCAGATGCTCAACCAGCTGAGTCACCAGGTGCCCCCAGATTTTCTATATTGGAGGGGCTTAGGGGTTACAAGGGATATTGGTTTACGGGGACCTATTTTGAGCTGTGTTTGTATAACAAACTCATTGTTTTAGATAATATGACATAGATCATAAGAAGCCAGCTAGCTCTCTAGTACATTTTTTCCCACTCTTCAGGTAAGATTGAAATGACAGCAACTGGTCATTTTCAGGAATGGACCGAGGAGTTTTAGGGCTGCTAGCGATTAAGGAGGAATACAAGCTTCTCAACCCCCCAGACCAGTCTTTTGTCCATTACTGTTATGGTTTATTGTTAAAAGAAGATATTATGAGATGGACACATTAGCCTAATGTGTCCATTAGTCTGATGCCATTAAAAATGCAATTCATCTAACCATTTCCCCCCGATTCTGTGCTCACCTTCTGAATATGATTTGCCTCCCAAGTGAATCTACCAGAGGGAGAGAATGAATGCGTTCTACAATTTAGAATATAGGTGTTTTTATAGCTACTTATTGTTAATTATAATCTAATCAATTGACATTCTGGTGTTGTGTTATGTGTTGTGTGTTATGACTATAGTACTGTGGATCTTCCAGTGAAACGTAGAATCTCTTTGATATGCTGACAAACTCAATTTTGAACTTGCACAGCTCAGGGCCAGACCTTATACTATGGCAAATTTGCCAAAATAATGAATGCCACTTTGGGAGACCCTCTGGGGGGCCTTTCCTTAAGTGACACCTAAAATATACCTTAAATGTATGCAACTTTCCTATTTGAATTTCTTTAGAGATAGAGACACGATATATAGTACATAAAAATCATGGGGTAAAGTGGGATAGCCCCATGGAAGTCTTACAAGGATTTCAGATGTTTGAGAGGTGCTGGCTCAAGTGAAGGTAAATTGATTTCTTTTTTAAAAAATTGACTTCTTTTTAAGAGTACTTTTCTAAAACATTTTTTTTTTCCAACAAACAAAGGAAAACTTTATTTTGTGGAAAGAAAAAACCGGGAGAGATTTTTTTGAACCAACGTCCAGCGGACAAAAGCAAGAGTTCAGGGTGATGGCGGTCTCTCACTGTCTGAGTCGCAGGAGTGATCCACACAGCTTTCCCTGATAGGGTCTGTAATTGATATTGAGCGGTAGGGCTCCCCCCTCCTCCCCCCCCCCCCCCCCACCGTATTTTAGCCTTGTTTCTCTGTATTCTCACTTTCTGGTGGTTTGCTGGCCCAGCCCAACTCACCACCAAGCTGGAAAATACTTTATCTGCTCCTGGACAAGGTATGGGGGTGTGGAGGAGCACACCTGGGTCTCCAATGTAGTTCTGCCACTTACAGAATGACTAACGAGTCACCTGCCAACCTCCGAGAGCCATGGTGTACCCCTCTACGGCATCCAACACAGAGTTGCACTCGTCGCGAAGAGGAGGTGCCCTAGAGTCTCTCCCCTCCACAAACACCTTGCTCCCTGCGTCCGAGAGATGCACCTCCCAGGCTGATGGCTGGGGGGGCCAAGGGCAGTCACACGCGGTCGACTCAGACCACCAGCTTCGTTGAGCGCTGAGAGCAGAGCTTGCCTCCCTGCCGTCCTGGGCCTCGGGGTCGGGGCGCCGGCGACCTGCAGCGAACGGGGCTAAAACATTTTATCTAGCCAGTGATCTCCAGTAGAAATACATTGTAAGTAGTGTTTCCCAACTTCATTTGCTAATGGCTCCTTTAAAATGTTTCCTTTGGCAACCAGTGCCTTTGGAAAACATCATGAAATATTTGCAAAGCGTGGCCTTAAGATTGCCCTGAAATTGAGGTATTTCTGGAATTCTCCTGGGGGAAAAGATGTATCTAATCAGTTTTCAGAATTTTTGTTGAATCACAGTTTGCATCGGGTTCCATAAGATCTACCTGAGTGTTCTGGAGTGTTTGCTTACTAGCTATTTGAACCTGGAATTGTCCCAGCATTGACCTGGGCAGAAATGGAACTTGGCAATCTGGATTTTGCAATTTGGATCATATTATGAGTCAACCTGGAATTCCCGGAGTCCAAGACTTCCTTTATTAGTATGTTTCTTCTCCTGATAGTTCACATCTTAAAAAAGAGGTTGGGAATTTGCTTCTTAAGACCTGTCTTAGAACTCAGCCATATTCTCACAGCTAGGACTCAATGAACATGATGGTTAGCCAAATAAAGATTATTTTCAGAAAATCAGAGATCAGCTTATAGAGTAATATAGTTTTATAGATACATTATTTTCTTTAATTCTCAAATGAGGAAAGTGATTGCAGAACTCTATTTCCAAATATGAAATGGTGATTGCAGGTACAACTCAATTGTGTATTCTTAGTGTGTAATGACAATATTGAGAGGAAAATTGATTAGTATTTTTAAAACAGCAGGAAAATTATTTCCTGCCCAAACATTGATTAGTCTTTGAATAGGCTTTCTTACAATCCTTTTCTTCCATAGACTGCAGGGTGCAGCACAGTCATATTTTATGTGGAGTCAAGCAGAGAAACCTACTTGATGCGATTAAACTTATTGCTGCTTTTTCAGCAGGTGCAAAAATAACTTTGTCTTCAGTAGTTACACTTTTCCTGGCTTGATAACACATCAGGACTTCTGTAGTTTTATTTTGATAAAAGAGATTATAGGAACTATTGTATTATGTTATGAAATGTGCAAACAATGAAGTATTGAAGTTTTCTGGTGATATATATTCCTCCCTTTGACTTATAAATAGCAATTTGCTTAGCATGCTTGCATGAGTGCTTTAAAATCCTATTAGCTGAAGGTCACATAACATTAACTTATTCCTGATTAGGTGTTATGTAAAATATAGGGATAAAGAAGACTGAAGTTCTTTCCCTCAGGGAACTTAAGATCTACTTGAGGAGGTAAGACATAGAATTAAGATAAATAAATATTAGATTGAGAGAGTTTATGATGAGTCCCAAATGAGTGGTTTAGAATATTACATAACTGGTATAGTATTTCACAGGAGAGAGATGTTTTCTGCCTCCTGAGGTAGTTGGGGAGCACTCCTGCAGGAGCTGGGCCTTGAGCTGGTCCCTGGGGACAGAAAGGATTCAGCCAGGTGGAGAAGATTAGGCAGGATGCTGGTGGCGGTACCAAAGGCAGCTAAGCCAGAATGTGTCTGCCTTTTCAGCAGTGAGTGGATCTATTTGGCTCTATTAGAGGACTCATGAAGGTGAATAATGGAAAATAAAACTGGAGAGGTAGGTTGAATTCAAATTGGAAAGGGCTTTGAACACCAGGCAAAGGAATTAGGACTTTATTCTGTAGAAAATGAATAAATAGTAAAGGTTCCTGAATAAAAAGAAGCAGAAAATGCAAGACATGGCTTTGTAGTTAGAGTAGAAACAGTGCACAGCTCTGAACTGAGCTGCCTTACGATGGAAGACAGTGGTGAAGAGAAGTGTGAGCATTTCTGTCTTCATTTCTGATGGGAATATAAGTTGGGTTAGCTGTTTCATTTTCATTCTTCCCTTTATTTTTCCTGTTCTCTTTTAAGCCCTGTATAAAACCTTTTTTTTTTTTCAGTCTTAAAATACATTAATTCAAATTTGACCTTCCTTACTGCATGATAGTTTGAATGCCCAAAGCTATTTTCAGTTGTTCCAGATTGTCATAAGAGTTTGATGTCCAGGTGCCAACTGGAAGGGCCAAACCTGGCCTGTGGAGGATTGTTTTTAAAATCTGATTCTAAATTAAGCACTTTGGGATAGAAAAATGAGATGTGGCCTACTTCTAACTCAGCATTTGACTGAAAGTATATGTGTTTTTTCTTCTCTGCTTAAATATTTGTCTGGCTCTTTCAGACTCAAAAGGCATATAACTCAGAGCTAAGAATATTTAGATTCCTCTTCCTTCCTTTTTTCCAGAGTATTTTTTGGCTTCCACTATAAAAAGTGATACTTATAAAGGAATTTCTCCAAATATTGGGTAATAATTCTTAAAAAAATTTTTTTATTCCTAGTCCTCCTATTTCATACCTCACAAATTATTGAAACAGGATTAAAATTTTTTTTGAAATATGAGCCATTGGTAGAAGTTAGACTTTTAAATATTTAAAATTAAGTTCTTTTTGTAATGTTTATATTTATTTATTTATTTATTTATTTATTTATTTTTTAATGTTTATTTATTTTTGAGAGAGACAGAGACAGAATGTGAGTGGGTTAGGGGCAGAGAGAGAGGGGAGACACAGAATCTGATGCAGGCTCCAGGCTCCGACCCGTCAGCACAGAGCCCGATGCAGGGTTCAAACCCACGAGCTGTGAGATCATGACCTGGGCCAAAGTCGGCCGCTCAACCAACTGAGCCACCCAGGTGCCCCTGCTTATTTTTATTTTGAGAGAGAGAGAGAGAGAGAGAGAGAGAGAGAGAGAGCACACTCGCAAGGCGGAGGGGCAGAGAGAAGAGGAGAGAGAATCCTAAGTGGGCTTCGAGCTGTCAGAGCAGAGCGCAATGCAGGAATCCATTTCACATATCATGAAATGATGACCTGAACTGAAATCAAGAGTCAGACACTTAACCAAATGGGCTACCCAGGTGTCCCCTAAAATTAAGTTCTAAATGACAGTGACCACATTGGTAGCAATTGTGATACAGGGGAACAGTCATAGTATACATGTTTTGGAGCCAGAGAAACCTGGTGTCAGCGCCCCCCCTCTGCCATTCAAACTGGGTGACCTGAGTGTATGACTATGATTACACATCATTTTCTAAGTTCCTTGGGTAGAATTCAAAGCAGGTTCTTTTCTCTCTATATAAGTGGAATTTATTTGGAAACTCACAGTGACAGAAAATGGATAAAAACACACATAGACTTTTAAGGGTATCTCAGCTTAAAGACCTTCTGAGACCTGCTGAGATACAGAGTAGAGGATGTGGAGAGAGTCTGTGGGCATAAAGGGAGATTGATGGTTGTGTCACCTCAGATTCCAGGCCTTTATCCTCTCTGAGCCTTAGCTGCTTCATCTTTGAAATGGAGAATAATACTTACAGGGTTGTTATGAAGACAAAAATAGATAACTTAGAGCAATACTAGGCACTCAGTAAAACAGTAGCTATTATTATTGTTGGTGGTGGGATTTGGGTGGGTTTGACTTCTTTTTCAGCTCCACCATTTTTTCCCCTGTATTTTATTTCCTTTTCTACCATCCTAGAAGATGTGGATGTGTTCAGAGCCTAGGATCTTGAGCTAGGAGAAAGAAAAAAGAAAAAATCCTTAGTGATCAAAGGAGTCTTTCAAGGAACATGCTAGGACACTATCATGTGATACTTATACTTTCATTCCATTGGCCAAAACTTAGTCACAGCACCATACCTGGCTGGAGTGGAGGCTGGGAAATGTAGTCTCTTCCCTGGCTGGTCTTTACATGGAAGAGGGGAAGATGAAATTTTGATGGCTAACCAACAGTTTCTGCCAAGGTATTCAGTGTGCTTTTATGACCTGAGTGTTTCCAGTGTCCCCATGGAAACAAAACCAATTATGATGGTATGTAAACATTTTAAATATTCCATAAATGTGTTACCATTTGACCAGTACTCTTAAGATAGAATATTTTATCCTCAGTTTTTAATGTACTATAAAGCACTTTGACTTTCTAATTAAAAAGGTTAAGATTTTGTTTGTAATTATTTAGTCCAGCATTACCATTATTCTTTTTTGTAGTTATGAGGTCTTAGAATTTGGGATTTGATCTCAACAGAGTCTCACCTCACAGCCTCCATTGACATACACTTTGTGTCAGTTTCTGCTTTGCAGTCACAGATACCTATACTGGTCATCACTGCTAGAATTCTGAGGGTCAGGCTCAGTAAAATGTATGCCATAATCACATAACAAACATATAAAAACAATTGTCATGTATCTGAAAATATCCTTTTGTGTACTCAGATCTGCCATTGTAAAAATTTTTGTCTGTTTTTCATCATCTATCTATTTGGGTCTTTAAACTGGATTATTATTATTATTTTTTTAAATTTTGAGATAATTATAGATTCACATGCGTTTGTAAGAAATAATAGAGATATCCTACACACCCTTCACTCATTTTTCCCCGGGAGTAGCATCTTGCATGACTGTAGTACAACAATACAACCACTATTCACAGTGCTTATTTAGATTTCACTGGTTTCACATGTACCCGTGTGAGTGTGTATATGTATGTGTGTGTGGTCCTGTGCAGTTTTATCACATGTATAGATTCATGTGATCACATCACAGTCAAGATACAGCACAGCTTTATCAACACAAGACTCCTTTGTGTTACCCTTTTAGCCCTAACCACTACTCTCCTTCCCTAACTCCTGACAATCACTAATCTGTTCTCCATCTTCGGCCATTTCAGGAATACTATATAAATGGAATCAGGCAGTATGTTTCTTTTTTGGGGGCAAACATTCTGCGCCTAGACTAAGTCTTAGTCATTTACCACAGGAGGACAAAGAACAGCTAATCCCCTAGGCTCTAGGTACCTGTCCTATTTCACAGAGATGTTTATGAAAATACATAAATCTGATGTGCAGGATTTTTTTTTTTTTATTAACTGAGGTAATTGCATATGTGAGCTTTTGAAATTGGCTTTTTTTTTTCACTCCACCTGATTCCTTTGAGATCCATCCAAGTTGTATGTATCAACAGTTCATTCCTTTTTAATGTTGAGAACTATTCTTTGGTATGGATGTACTATGGTTTGATTAACCATTCACCCACTGCAAGGACATTTGGATTGTTGTCAGATTTTGGCTAATACTTTTAAAGCTGTTATAAACATTTGTGTACAGCTTTTTGTTTGTGTGGATGTCAGTTTTCTTGTATGCAAGATAAATGCTCAAGAGTGCAATTGCTAGGTCTTATAAGAGACACATTTAGTTTTATAAGCAGCCATACTCCTTCCTAGAATGGCTGTAGAATTTTACATTTCTATAAGCAAAGTATGAGCGATCCAGTTTCTCTGCATTCTTGAATCCTCGCCAGAATTAGTATTATCACTGTTTTTTTGTTTTTACTTTAGCTTATCTGATAAGTATGTAGTGATATTTCCTTGTGATTTTAATTAGCATTTCTCTAATGGGAAAATATATATATACACCCACACACACATATACACATGCACACAGACACATATATATACACATGTGCACATTTTATACATATATATTTTTTTTCAGAGTAATATCTATTTGGATCCTTTGCCCATTTCAAAATTGAGTTAATTATTTTTTTATTGTTGAGTTGTAAGAGTTCTTTATATCCTCTGGAGATAAATCTCTTATCAGATAGATGATTTACCAATATTTTCTGACATTCTTTGGGTTGTCTTTTCACTTTCTTGATGGTGTCATTTGTAGCACAAAGGTTTTTAATTCCACTGAAATCCAATTTATCTTTTTTTTTTTTTGTTCATTTGTGTGCTTTTGGTGTTGTATCTAGGAATCCACTGCCTGACCCAGAGTCACAAAATTACCCCAATGTTTTAAGAGTTTTATAGTCTTAACTCTTATAATTTAGGCTGGTGGTCCATTTGGAATTAATTTTTATGTATGGTGTAAATATTTCTTATGCTTTAAATTTTTTCCGCTTTATTGAAATATAATTGACATACAACATTGTGTAAGTTTAAGGTGTACAAGGACAAAGATTTGATACACAAATGTATTGTGAAATGATTACCATGGTAAGGTTGGGTTAACACCTCTGTCAGCTCACATAATTACCTTTATTTTTGGAGTGATAACGTTTAAGATCTACTCTCTTAGCAAATTTCACATTATACAGTATTGTTAAATATAGTCACCATACTATACATTACATCCCAGAACTTATTCATCATATATCTTATGCTTTAAAGTTTTATAACTTTATATTTTACATGTAGATCTGTGATCCATTTCAGTTATTTTTGTAAAAGTTATGTCCAGTTGTGCCAGTACTATTTGTTGAACTCAAATACAATTTTTGGTTAAAATCTAACTGTCCCATATGCAGTCAGACTTCAAGCTGGTTTTTCTTCTGAGAAAGAAGTATATCTGAGATGAAGTGGGGATATCAAGAATCTAATAAGTGGCTGTACCACCTCAGTTTTCTACCTGCAAAAGGAAGATAATACTTCTTGCCAAAATAAAAATATAAGGATTAAAATCAGAAATACCAATTTCTTGTCATAAAGGTACTTGATAATGTCACTTAAAAGACTTACAAATGGAATAACATTTGGTAAGTTTACCTCCCAATAAAGAAAATGGAAAGGAAGTTTCTCCTTGAAGATGAAAACATATGTATTATTTTAACAGTTCTAAGGACCTCAAGCTAAAATAATGAACTAGAATAAAAAAAAAGAAAAGAATTGGCTTTTCACATTTCAAGTCTTTTTGCCTGGAACTTTGTTCATCCATGGCTTTTTATTAGGTTGTTTGTGAACAGTTGGTGCACATATGGTACAGTTACACCTCATTAATAGAAAATAAATTTTCCATGTGGTTTTGTTGCCTCTTTCTTTGCAGTTATTTTGCTTTAAGACAAATTTCTGTTTCATGAAAGTTTGGCCTTTCTGTCTTAGGAAATCTCTGCAGACACTTTATGTTTGTTTGAAATTACTCATCTTTAAAAAAAATTTTTTTTAATGTTTATGTATTTTTGAGAGAGAGAAAGGAGAGAGAGAGAGAGAGAGAGAGAGAGAGAGAGAAAGAGAGAGAGAGAGAACATTAGCAGGGGAGAGGCAGAGAGAGAGGGAGACATAGAATTTGAAGCAGGCTCCAGGTTCTGAGCGGTCATCACAGAGCCCAATACGGGGCTCGAACTCACAGACCATGAGATCATGACCTGAGCTGAGGTCAGATGCTTAATTAACCTACTGAGCCACCCAGGCGCCCCATTAAATTAACCATCTTCTCTTAAGTTTTGCAGTCATGCATTAGATACTGTATACTTCATTGTGTTCCTTTAAAAATTTGTATCATTACGTTGCTCAATTTGAAAGACATATTTCAAAAAAGATTTTGGCACATAAGATAAGGCTTTAAAAGTACAACAATCTTCTTTTATTTAGAATAGCTGAATAACTGAGAATTATATATACTAGAGGTGGGTTATCAGCGAAATCAGTGGTTAGTTATAAAGTATATTTTGACAATGTGTATAGTGCTTTCACTATTCTTTTTAAAAGATTTTTTATTGGCATGCAATTTTATAATTCACATATAAAATTTACCTTTTTAAAGTGTACAAATAGTGTTTTTTAGTATTTCACAAAGTTGTGCAATGATCACCACTAATCCTAGAATGTTGTGTTGATTATTTGTCAATCCCTTTTGATTTATTTTTGCTAATTTTACATGTGAAAAACAGATTAGAGGTGGTTTATAATGGGATACTTATTATAACAGTATGATTTAAGATTTCAAAAACACTAGTTGGAAGGGAGGAATAAATATACCAAAAGTTTTAACTGAAGGTAATGTAATATACTTTTAAGCAAAGCATGTAAATCTAAAACTTTCAGTGTGATAGTGCTTCATCTTCTATCATGGATCCAAACTTGTATTCCTAAAAACAGATATCACTCTGCTTCCCTCTTTAAAACGCCCTCTTGGTTTCTACAGCCAGAGGTCATCTTTCAAGTTAATGGATGAGACTCATTCAAAGTTATGAATATAACCTTGCTGGGTGGGTAGGGGTTTGTGTGTGTGGGTAACTTTGCACATCTTTTTGTACCATCAGTTCTACCTAAACATTTTAGAGAAGCACCAATATTTTATATTAACTTGAAGATATTGATTAATATAAAAAATACCTAATGGGTAGAATGCAAAATTTGTATGAATTACATTAGACATCAAATAAATGTTGTGCTTGATCTCAGTTGATAAGAGATATGATACCAGGAACCCTTCTTAACACATGTTCTCTTTTGCCACTAGCAATTCTGCCTAAAAACTAACTGTGGAGTTCTGGCATACCCAAACAAACAAATACAGAACCAAACAACCCAACAAACTCCAGAGCCCTACCCCTCAGCCCTTAGATTGGTATGAAGTCGCTTCACATTGTACTAAATGTCTCACAGATCTGGTTCAGTATCTAACCCTTTTCATATTCTTTTCCTGGAATGTCCCTACTATCAACCCGATCTGCCCTGTACTATCAGATTCCCCACCCCTTCCTCCATTCCTGGCTCACATAATTTCTGTCCATGTGTTCCCTATTATTATGCTGCCCAGGTACATTCTTCCCGTCTCTGTTGCTGTAATTGCCATGGTGTATTATTATAGAATCACAGGAGGTCTGGTTAGGTAGAGAGAGGTGGTAATGGATGTACGTCTCTTTGTAACTGTAGATGCCTCAAAGGCAGGGCTCATCTTTTATTCATCTTTATATTCTGGTACATCATATGGATCGTAACACATAGTGGATATTTAATAAATGTTTTCTTGAATTAATGAATGAACTTTGGATGACACAAATTTGTGGACGATAGTAGTGCAGATAATTTTGTTTTTTGAAGCATTGTAGTTTTTTTTAATATCAGGATAAATTGAGCTTTTGGTACTTGTTATTCCCTCTTCAATGCATTTCAGTGACTTGCTCTTGGCAAGTCAACAATGACCTAGGTCCAAATCCAATGTACTTTTTTAACCCCAATGCTATCTTTTTGGAGCTCTCTGCTGATGTGACACTGTTATACATCTCTACTTTTGAAGCTCTTTACGCTCTTATTTCTGGAACAGTGCCCTCTCTCACATTTTCTCATGTCAACCATCACACTTTTACAGGCTCCTCTTCCTCTGACTGCATCTTAAGTTGGTGTCCCCAGGTTGTGTCTTTGGCTCCCATCCTTCGCTACACCGCACTGGAGCATCTCAGCCACTCTCCCTGTTTCTGTTTTCTGACCATAATCCCCAGATTGGGGTCCTTAATTCAGTCCTTTTGAGTGAGCATCCTTCTCATCTCTGTGCCTCCTTGGCATTGCTGCCAGGATAGTTCAAAGCCTCACAAACTCTACATGTCTAAAATGAAATTTCCCTTCTTTCCTGCTGAATTAATTCTTCTCCTGTGTTCTCATTTTCTGTCTCTCATTTGCTGAAACCACCATCTACTGAATTACTGAAGCTAGCAACCTAGCAGTTCTCTACAATCCTTCTTCCTCACATATCCCTTTCAAATTAACCAAGAAGACCTCTCAGTTTTATTCCCAGATATTTTGCAAATTAATTTTGATATTCCAAAGCTATTGCCTTCTCCCTCCGGTAATGCTGCAGAGTGGAGAGTTCATGTGGGAGGGTAGAGAGATTGACATTGTCCAGCCCAGTGATTGCATTTTGAACATCAGACTAGCATATGGGCATATATCAAACATTAAATATTTGTGTTGTTTTCTGGTCCTGACATTTCTGGACCAGAAATCTGTCTTTTTCCTCCTGACCTACACATGTACTATTTCTTGATTTCTCTGCTGGTATGGACTGCTTTAGAATTCTCTGGACTGCCCTAGACCTAGAAAGACTTGGGTCTTTAACAGAGCCACATGGCATGCCCATTAAGGAATGTTCTTTAGACCTTCTCTCACATCCAGCATACCCCATATTTGAGTGGCAGACACAGGCTTCTGCTATTTCCAGGAGACCTGTGTTCTCCTGCTTGCCACAGAGCTTGGGCTGGAATCAAGGGCAGTTTTAAAATTTTCTGGGCTGCTTAGCTCACTCCATGTCATGGTTACACTGCTGATTTCATGGGAGGAGGGAGCTTACTTCACTTTAAGGAAGTCTGCTTTTTTGTCATAGTTGTCTTTATTCTCTCTCTGTCCTTCCCTACACTTGTCAGAGACTAATTACTTTCTATAGTCATTCCTGCAAGGGTTTCTATGTCCCTTCCATTCCCAGTGCCCAACCCTTTCTAAAGCCATCCTTGTAAAGATTGTCAATCTACACATTTATTATTATTCTCTTCCTTCTGTCACAAAGGATTTGAAGTATTTTACAGCTGTAAGAGCTGACAGATGTTAAATTTCACTTATCTTGTAGGCAGGATTTATTTTAAATATGGGAGTGGTGTGATGGGTCTTGTTTAGAAAACCACAGGGAGAGCCTCTGCCATCAGAGATGGTTACAAATTAAAGACAATACCTGCCTCTTGTTAATCTGTATTTACTTAAGCAGGTGTATTGTTTATTAAAAATTTTTTTTAATGTTTATGTATTATTTTTGAGAGGGGAGAAGGGCAGAGAGAGAGGGAGATACAGAATTCGAAGCAGGCTCCAGGCTCTGAGCTGTCAGCACAGAGCCTGACACGGGGCATGAACCCATGAACCACGAGATCAGGACCTGAGCCAAAGTCAGACACTTAACCCACTGAACCAGCCATGCACCCCAAAGTAGGTGTATTTTTGATTGTCTATCATCTAAGGTTTAAAAAAAGCATTAAAGCAGTGACTTTATTTTTTTCCTTTGGAAAACTGAGGACTATATCCAAACTTGAGACCAACCTATGTGAAAAAGAGCAATTCAAATGCCTGTTTTTTCTTAGAAGTAATTTACCTCTGCTAGTAGGTTCCATGGCTGCTTAGCAAGGGTAATTTGGTTCAGCACAATGTTTTCTAAGTTGAGATAAATTATTCCTTTTAGGAAGTTAGATCTTCCTGGGAGAAGTAAACACTTCATCTTTGAGAAGAAGAGCTTATCAAAATATTGAAAGGATTTGTTGGAACATCTAACATGAAACTTTGATGGGGGAAGAAAAGAGATAAATTTTTGAGAACAAGACTTTTTATAAGGGGATGTCTTGGGTAAAGTGCCTTGTAGGAACATTGGTTAGCTAGGGGGAGAGATCAGATATTCAGGGAATGGGGAGAGGCAAGCCAGGAAATGCAAAGGAAAAGAGGACTGTGATAAGGTACCTAGACACACACTGCCCTTCTTCCTTAGAGTGGCCCCGGCCGGAGCCTGTCTCCTGTGAGCCAAGATCTTCCACTCTTTCAAGGGTCAGTCCTCGTTTTGCTCTTGGTAGAAAATGAGTTCATTGTTGTTTTTGATGTCGTGTCGATTTCCCCCCTGTGGGATAGATAATTAGAACTCTCTGATGAAGAAAAGGTCCTCTCTGTTTTATAGATAATCATTTTGTGAACCGTCAAGTGAAATTCAGCTTTAATCTTCAGAGCAAATGAAGATTAGTTAGGATGTATTAAACTCTGTGAGTTTAATGTTCATGACAAGTGTTTCATAAAGGAAGATGTTCTCTATTATCCTTCGTCAGAAGGAAATTGTTGATAAGAAACCATTTTGAGTAGTAGAATTTATGTCAACATCAGAAGCTAGGGAAGCTGGGGCAGCTGAGCATCCAGGACAATCAGGGCAACTGGGGCATCTGAGATTTCTTGTGTAGTGTTATGTCTTACAAAAAAATCACATATTTATGTAGTCTCTTCCCTCCAGAGCAATTAAGGAAAATATTTATTCTTTAAAAGTAAAACTCTCTTTTAATGGAGTGTGTTAATTCCTGACAAAGTTTTGTGAAAAAGGATACCAAGAAAGATCTTCTCCCATTCTTGTCTTTGTTCCCCCCCTGCAGATAAAATTGTTATAGTTGGATAATCTATTGATTTAGGATACACTGGGTTGGTAATTTTATCTTGATCATCCAAAGAAGGATGTGACCCCAGTGTAAAAAGTCAGACCCTTATGCTGCAAAAACCAATTCATCCTCTTTAAACAAACTGGTGGGAAGGTTCCCAACTTTTCACTGTCAGTCAACAACTATGCTTTTAATGTTGTAGTTTCCCAACTGTATTCCGTGCACAGTCATCTCTAAAGGTTTATTATAGAATTTCTGTTTATAATACAATGATACCTGTGTTTTCTTTTCTTTGGAGTTCACCCAAAGCAGCGTCTTTTCCCCAATTAACTGAAAACAGATATTCTTTATGATACTGTATAAATTTGTTGTTGCTGCTGTTACAAATCACTATAAAGTTGGTGGCTTTAAACAGTAGAAATTTATTCTCTCACAGTTCTGGAGCCTGGATGTCTGAAATCAAGGTGATGGCAAGGCTGTGCTCCTTATCAAGGCTCTAGGAAAACATCTGTTCCTTGACTCTTCCAGCTTCTGTGGCTCCTGGCTTTTTTTTGGCTTGTGGCTGCATCAACTCCCAATTTCTGCCTCTGTGGTCATATCAACTTCTTGTCTGAAAACTCCTTCTAACTACATTTAGGACCCACTAAATTCCTCAAGATCTTTGATGCAATTACATTTTGTCATACGAGGTAGTATTCACAGATTCCAGGTATTAGGGTGTGGACCTCTCTTTTTGGAGGCCATCATCCAGCCCACTTTGTCCTTTCTTCTTTGTCTATAAGATTTAGAATGTTCTATCTATTCTGCCTGCAGTAAGAATATATCATCATAATCTTTCTAAAATTCTGAGTAGATCTAGATAGAGGTGAAAATATGAACTTTTGCCTTTCCCAATAATCAACCTAGATTTAATTATTCATGTTATAGACTGCACTAGTGGAATAGATAATAGAAAATATGAAAGGGAAGATAATCCCAGTATCAGTTATGTTTGACCTTGGCCAACTGTAATGTAGAAAAATATTAAAATCGTTAAAATATTCAAAATCATTTTTACCATCATTTATACAGCTGGGAAGTATTGAGCAATAAGAGATACATTTGGGTTATGCTGAATGGGTATTGAAAATAATTTATTTGAGGTTGAAATTTTGTCAGTGAAATAACCTGTAAGGTGCATACATTGTGAGCATTAGCAAGAGTATTTTGATATCAAGTATTTGTGAAACTAAAGATAGTTGGCACTGGATTTGTTTCCAATTTAATTCATTTTGACAGATGATAACAAAATGTTTCTTCTTTTTATAGTATTCAGAATAAAGAGACATGTAATGTCAAACTTTAAATAAACTTTCTCTGCCTGTACCTGGACTTACCTTACATAAATAGATGTTTATAATTATGAATCCACATACATCAGTTACTGATAGCAGTGTCAAGTTAGCGTGCACCCAATTAGTAAGGTTACTGGATTTTTAGGTGGTCTTGGAATGCTAAGCAGGCAATGCCAAGTTATTTAGAGAGATCTTTCTTTCAGACCTTAGAAATGTCTTTTGTGTGTAAACCAGATAGATATCTTGACCACTATGTGGTTCAGCTAGTTTAAAAGTAAAGACTGGGGTCTGGGAAACAGTTATTCCTGTTTGCTGATGTGTACCTGAAATTCAGGGAACTCATTTTGAAGGAGCCAGAGCCACTTGGTGTATCTCTGGGGACTGTCCTTAGACTCTTCTCTGGATGGCATTTTCCTCCTCCTTCCATACTGTGGTAAAAGTGGTGGAACATACAAGGTGAGGTCTTTTTAGAATATACCTGTCTGGGTGTCACAGAGGGTAAATAGGGAACAGTGAAAGATAAGAGTAGAGCCATTCATTGAATCCTGATCACGGAAGGCCTTGAATACTAGGCTTAGAAATTTGGATTTTCTACTTCCTTTGATCCTTTTCTTCTTATTTAATCTCCTTCTGCACATTTATTTCATCCTAGATGGCAGTGAACCTGCTTAAATTTTTTGTGTGTGTTGATCAGTAATATTTTCCTTTCTAATAATTTTAAACAAATTTCTGAAACTCCTTTCCAAAAGCGTTTTGAGGTTTGATTCTAAATTTCCTATCCTTTACTTCGCCAAAACAAAAAACCTGAATTTTGAATTTTTAAAGTTTTTACCACTTAAAAAAAAGAAGTTAATATTATTTATGTTACACTTCTCTTTAAAAAATGTCTTTGGTTTCCAGACAAAATATGGAAATTTTGCTTCCAGAAGGTCATGGTCTCTTCTTTTCTAATTATATTCTTTAAAGTTCTGACAGTGTGGGTCCTGCAAATTATACTATCATAACTCTTAGATGTACTTTCCATAACATTCAACATATTTCATTTTTAGCCCTTACAGTTCTTAGGACTTTAACCATTATTCATAAAAATTAGAAGTTTAGAATTAAAAAACAAAACAGAACTCCTGTTTTGATACACAACTAAAATTGTTTTGGTTGTGTTTCTGGTTGGATCGTCAAGGTTAGCTCTGGGACTAAGTGGTGTGGTTAAGATGGTTGTGTTAAAAGTATAATGCAAAAGCCAATCAATCATCTCTTGTCTTTTGGGACCGTATCATTTTCTGAATTTCATATATATAATATTCTTTTTTTTTTCCTGTGGACTCCATTCATTTATATTCTACTGTTTATTGATTCATCCTTTCATATTGAGTATCTATTCTATGCTAGTTCTGTGAATACAGAAATGCAAGGCGGGATCCCTATGCTGAGGAAGTTACAGGCTGTGGGAGAGGCAGGCATATAAACAAATAATAATGGCCTAAAATAATAAATGCTATTATAGTGGTAAGACAAAGTCCTCCTTGTGGCTTAAACTCTTTACCCATATTCCCCAACTGATTATTTTCTTCTGTGGGTCTTTTGTCTTTGTCCCTCAATTTCTTTTTCAGATACACACATGTATATATTGCTTACTTACTCTTTTCTACTTTTAGTTTTCCCCATTTTAGGTGTGAAAACTTTTTCTTATGACTGCTTGCTTTCCTGGATGTTTTGGTAGCCCTCTCCAATATTCTGGCATTCCCTTTAAATGTCAACAGAGAGAAAAATAATGTGTCTCATTTGTGAAACATTTAAGGTGTTGCAGTTGATATGAAAAATGGCAGAGCCTATTGTCCCAAAAGGAAAATTATCCATATTACATAATATGAACTATTTAGAGAATATAGAACCATATGTGTGTGTGTGTATATATATACATACATACATACATACATACATACACATATATATGCAGTAAGTAAAGCATTTAAGAACACTTTAGGACAAATAGCTTTCAAAGCAGCTTTAAATGTGATGAATCACAGTAGAGACTTATCTTCTTATTTGTTTTTATAATGAAAGAGAATATATTACCCTTAAAGGGAAATTTCTCTATTTTATAATATTTTGAGTGAAAATACGAGGCTTAAGAGTGTTTGTTAAACAAGGAAGCACAGGTAAGTAAAATCCAAGATTATTGGTATAGGTGGTATTAATTTATCTGTTTAAATTCTGAATGAATTACTGAAAGCTTGAGATAGAGTCTTAACTCTTTGAGCTCAGATAATTTGGGTTTTCCATCTGTAATAAGGGGTTGGTATGGAAGATACTTGTTTTTCTGCTCAGCTTCCATTCCTTGTTATTCTTGGAAGGGTTGCTGCTTTTCCATATTTGGTCTTCATTGTTCAGATGGGTCCAACCCGGTCCAGTCCCTTTTATCCAGAGGTGTGCATGTGACCCAGCACAGGTCATTCATTGCTGCTTCCTCTGGTCTCTGTGGTTGGTTATGGTTGGTGGGCAACCTCAGGTGGATGAATCAGAAATCAACTGCTGGCCTTTGTCTGGAACTACTGAGAAGTTACTTTTCATAAGGTTCCTAAGTTAAGCAGGATGGAAAGCTGGAATTGTAGGGAAGATCTACATGGGGAGCTAGATATGGGGCCTATACAGAGGAAAGCAGATCAACTAACTACCTTTTCAGAGATTTGCCCAATAATATTTGTTATCTTTCTTAAGTCAGTTTGAGTTGTCCTTTCTTCTGTCTCATGAAAATGGCAAAGTATAGTCTAATTCATTTGGGTTAGTTAACCTCCACACCGTTCCATTTTCCATATTCTCTGATTCTCTACCTTCTTGTATCACATGCAAGTTAGATTACTCTGATCGAACAAGGTTAGACAAATAGTAACTGGATATTTTCTGGAGGAGTAACTTCTTCATCTCAGAAATAGCAGTGGAAGGAGCAAGAGTAGCTGTTTTACATTTTGAGCTCATTTATCTTTATTTTATAGCGTGCTTCATCTTCTGTAACTTTTACACACCTTTGATCCAATTGTATTCACTAGAGCCCACAAAATATAACAACAGCAAAAAAAGAAAAAAAACACACAACTCTGCTCGATACTAGAAATGAATCACAGGGACATGATTCAGAAATGTCCCTTTCTGAATCACAGGGACAAATGGTCCCTTTCTGAGCCACCCCACCGCTGGGTTAATATGTGTATTTTGTGATGATGACTTTTTAAGGATAGTACATGAAGGTAGAGAAAAAAGAAAGCACCTGTGCAGTGCCTGAAAAACTATGTGTTTGTGAGTGTCCATGAGATGGCGAAGTAGAACGGATGCAGTAACATGGTAACTGGTATGTGGTAATGAAGTATTGTGGATACAGAAGCCCCAGGTAAGGGTCCTGGATCCACCCCTTATTTAGCTGTAACCTTGACTAAGTCTGTAAACTACTTTCATCTACTTTCATGTTTGCGTTGTTGTGAGGATGATGTGGTATAAATTTTGTGAAAGCAGTTTCCATATACAACTTGTTGATGGTTGAAATCATTTGGGAACGAATGAGCCTAGTTTATAATTCAATGGGTTTCATTGATGAATTTGTGACAGAAGCAACAGATTGGGAAACATTGGGATATAAGATTAGATATGAAGACAGTTTCAGATTTTGAAATCCAGCCTGAGAAGTTTTAACTTGTTTAAAGAAGTGAGTGTTAGCTACCACTTCCAGGTGCCTTCCTTCAGATCATATCTTAACCTTTGTTCTTGTCTCTTCATTCCCACAACCAGTAAAAACTCCTGACTCACCTGGTGGGTGCCAGTCTGTTCCATATCCAACATCCTGTTGCCACATTTCTCTTCTTCAAAAGTAATACACTCTAATTACATGAAGTAGGCAGCTGGATGTGGTAACTGATAGAACATAGAGATTGGAAGATAGGATTGAGGATAGAGTAAATATATATCTGAGAGATAGGACAATCATGGTATTATTAACAGAAGGAGGCAGGTTGGTAACAAGCCCATGATGAGGTGATAAGACATCCAAGTGGAATCATTGTGTAGGAAGTTGCAGGTTTGGGACAAGCACTTAGGAAGTGGAGTCCCTGTATAGATTTGGAAGTTATAAGTCATTGAACTTTATATTTTAAAGGGTCCCATCTTAGATGAGGCTGCTATACAAAATACAACGGACTGGGTGGCTTAAGCAGTAAACATTTATTTCTCACAGTTCTGAAGGCTGTGACGTCCAAGATCAAGGTGCTGGCAGGTTCAGTGTCTGGCTGAGGCCTTCTTCCTGGTTTGCTGACAGCTGCCTTCTTGCTGTATCTTCGCATGGTGGAAAGAGAGGGAAAGGAAGCAAGCTTTCTTGTGACTCTTTTGAGGGCCCTAATCCCATTCATGAGGGCTCCACCCACAGGACCTAATTATCTCCTCAAGACTCTACCTCCAGATACTATCACTTTGTGGATTATGGCTTTGGCATATAAATTGGGGGTTGGGAGGAGGAATTCAGTCCACAGCAGGGTCTTGCAATGTCATTTGGCTTTGATTTTTTTCAGATAAGAAGTTGAATCAAAGTGAAAAGTCACATAGTGTATATTGTTAGTAACATAGCTAGAAAGAGATTTTTATTTGCTGACTCCAAGGCCACTGTTCTTTCTTCTCCACCATATAGCCTGCCTGTGATATCCACCCAGAGATTACAATGGAAGCTATGATGATAGAGTTAGGAATATAATGAGGATCAGCTGTGTACTGATGTCTGCACCTCATTATTTAGTGGCTTAAAACCACATGAGTTTATTATTACAGTCCGGAGGTCAGACTTCTGAAAATGGGTCTTATGGGGCTAGCCAAGGTGCCAACAAGGCCATGTTCCTTTTATATTTTATTTTATTTTATTTTATTTTATTTTATTTTATTTTATTTAAAATATATTTTTTTAATGTTTATTTTTGAGAGACAGAGAGAGAGAGAGAGAGGCAGATTGTGAGAGGAGGACACAGAATCCAAAGCAGGCTTCAGGCTCTGAGCTGTCCAGCACAGAGCCTGATGCAGGGCTTGAACTCATGAACCATGAGATCATGACCTGAGCCGAAGTCAAGATGTTTAACCAGCTGAGCCACCCAGGTGCCCCCTGTGTTTCTTTTACAGGCTCTGGGGAAAATTTGCCCCTTGCCTCTTATTGCTGTTAGAGACCCGCCACATTCCTTGGCTCACAGCCCCCTTCCAGCAGTGGCATCACTGTGACTTCTGGTTCCGATGTCATGTTTCCTCTGACTGTGATGGTCCTGCTTCCTTCTTGTAAGGATCTTTGTGATGACATTTGGCCCACTTATATAATCCAGGATAAGCTTCTCATCTGAAGATTCTTAACATCATCATATCTGCCAAGTCCCATCTGCCACGTAAGATAATTTCTGTCATGTCAGGGATTAGGATGTGGACATCTTTGGGGATCATTGTTTTGCCTACCATACTGATGGTAAAGATTATGCTAATGAAGATAATCAGGAATAGTCGCTACTATTAATATTTCACCTGCTCCCCAAATTACTTCTAATAATTTTGTCAGAGAAAACAAACTCTTTCATCCCAAAGCATATATGAAGAGCAAGGCTGGCCGAATAAAGGGATTGAGCTGATTTGATAAACGTTTCTTTACACTGCAGTTAAAAATGGCTTCTTTCACAGAGCTGCCTGGAAACCCCTGGAATGTTTATATTAGTCATCCTTTTGATTCAAGCATTGAAATGCTAGCAAAATACAATTATGTTTTCTGGAGAGAAACCAATTGTCAGCTTAGCACAAGTGACTATTAGGAAAGTCAAGTGAGGCACTGAGGAGATGTGAAACAAGACAGGTGAGTTTTGATTTAGAATGAGGTAAAGGAATTGATCATAGCAGAAAGTCGGTTTTCATATTTGAAATATTGAACAATTTGGCTGAAATTTGGTGAGGGGACGGGGACAGTCTTTACACAGAAGACGCACAGAAAGTTTTAGTCTCATCTCTGATCCCCCCCTCCCCCACCACACACACATGCACACACTCAGAGTTCTGAAACCAAATTCCCAAATGAGTCTTAGTTTTCAGACACCATGTTCTGGAAAGTAGTAAAAGAAAAAAAAAAGCTTGAGTAAAGTGGCAGTAAAATAAATGATGATTAGTTTTTTAAAGTCAGTAGTGTCTTGCTTTAATTAAAGTCTTGCTTTAATTTTCCTTCTAATTTATTATTAGTTATAGGTCTGCTGAGGAGAAAAGTAAAGAACAGGTTGTCACGTCCTTTAAAAACAAATCAGACAAATTGTTACACAGCATGAGGATATTCCACTAATTTTGACATCCACTTAATGTGTTCACGTACTAGCCTTTCTCAGACACAGTACCCCTGTAGCTTTTATTTTTTCCAGATTATTTCCCGCAATACATTTTCACATATTGGGTGTTTTTGTTAATTTATAACAAGCATAAATTAGAATATTTTTTCCCCAAATAAAATGCCACAGATTAAAATAGTGATTTTAAAAACTAAAGTCTGTAGAATGTAAAAAATGCAGATCTGGAGACCACGTTCAGAACAATCTATAGTGAATCGGAGGCCTCAGTTATCCCATCTGACCATAGCTTTCTAGCCTTCATTCCTACCTCCTGGGGTCCCCAATGCTATATACCAGCCAGCTAAAGTCACTCTTTCCTGCTTGGCACTTATCAGTTTCCCTTCACCCCACTAACTGTCTTTTGGTATTAAATTATTATTTCCTACAGAAGTTTATTTATACCATCATTATTGGTATATACCATCATTTATACCATTTATACCATCATTATTGGTATCTGGAAAAAGCTTGGCTCTCATCACCCAGTGATGAAACAGGTTGTCATTTTTCATTAAAGCTCCAACCCCTGATTGTGGCCCTGGTTTAATCCATATGCTGTTGTGAAAAGTGTCCAGTACCTGCATAAAGTGTGACTCTGAAGTTATTAGACAGTGAAGGCCACTTTCTAGATGGGGCAGTTTTCAAGTATGTTGCTACAGTTTGAACGTTCACAGTTTATAAGTAGTTGGCCCCTGGGTCACACAAATACTTCTAATTCTTCAAGTAAGCTGTTCCTTCTATCTGCAACCCTCATGTCCCACTTTTCTCTTGAACAGTCTTTTCTTCCAAGTGTCAAAGGTGCAATTCCAAGGACTTGATAGTCCCGTAAAAGCTCCCATGGAGAACTCAGGGTGAGAATGTTCATTCTGTGAGGAAGTTAACTAATATAATTGAAGTATTTGGACTAGAAAAACCAGCTGAATGGATGTAGTTATATGAAGGAAGCCTGGGTAGATAAAGAGGCTGATTTCAGCAGTGCCTGAAAGTCTTCTGACAAACCGTCTCAGAATCTCTACCTTGATCACTCAGAATTCTATTAGATTTGCTACCATCCTATATTGAACTGTAGGTCCCTCTGACCCTTTTTAAAAAATCATGTCCCAAGGAGATCTTCGAACCTCATTCTCCCTGTCTTTCTTGACCACCATCTACTGCTGTTCCAGAAGGAAGATGTGAAAGGATACGTAAATGAAAATTAGAAATTAGAACATTAAAATTCCAGAGTAATCCATTTATCTCTGTGTAGTTGCTTTCAAATGTTAATCAACTGTTTCAGCAAATATTTTTTTTTAAGTTTTATTTGTTTATTTTGAGAGAGAGAGAGAGAGCACAAGTGGGGGAAGGCAGAGAGAACGAAAAACAGAATCCCAAGCAGGCTCCTCACCTTCAGTGCGGAGGCCGACAGGGGACTCAAACTCACAAACTGTGAGATCATGCCTGAGGTGAGCTCAAGAGTTGGACGCTTAACCTACTGGGCCACTCAGGTGCCCCAGCAAATATTTTTTTTGAGCAGCTACTATTTGCCAGGTGCTAGGCTTAAATGGATGATTGAGACATAAGTCTTGTCCTCATGGATAACCACCACCACTGACATGGTGCTGTTTCCACAAGAGATCCTTCCTATCCCCAGGGAAAAAGCCTGATGTCCTTGTTCCTTGGGGAATGATTGTGCTTTATTCTCAGTGGGAAATGAAGGTTGCAGAAATTTCTGGATAAGGCATTAACCAAGATTTTTCTAGGAGTTTATGTCTTTTTTTCTTTTTTTTGGGGGGGGGGGAGAACACAAGCAGAGGAGGGGCAGAGAGAGGGGGACAGAGGATCTGAAGAGGGCTCTGGGCGGACAAGCTGACAGTAGTGAGCCTGATGTGGGGCTCGAACTCACAAACTGTGAGATGATGACCTGAGCTGAAGTCAGACACTCAAACTACTTAGCCACTCAGGCATGCCTAGGAGTTTATATCTTATGCGTGAGCAGAAAAATTGGTAACGAATTCAGAGTTTCAAGTTTAAGGAAATATATACACTAAAAAATCCAATGCTATTTCTAAAAAGATGGATTTGAATCTATCAAGTGTCCAAGCTTCAGGTAAAAGTTTAATCTACCAAGTGTTGTCTGGAGATGAAGACAACCCACCATAGCAGTTTGTGCAGGTCAGTAAAAACCAGCCAAACAAGAAAGGGTTTTTTGAAAAGCAAACCAAATTTTAAAAATTCTAGTATCTCTGTCCTAGTTATAGTTTGTTTTTAATGTATCCAGTTTTGATGTCAAATATCAGAAAGCAGACAGCTGAGATGTTTATGGGAAAGTCAGTAATTGAGGCTCTAAAGAGCTTCGCTATAATGACTAACCAGGCAGACTGACTTTCCAGAAAGACAAAGTCTCAGAGAAGACATGATCCAGGTTTTCTGAAATCATGAAGTATGTGAATAGGGCAAATATGAACTTGTTCATCCAATTCAAGAAATGTTTTAAAGCTTTGAAAAAGTAATTTTAGGGTAGATGGAAGGTCACAGGAATTGTATTTTATTGTTGACCTTAAGGTCTAAGCTGTAAGATTGCCTAATGTGAAACTACTTTAAGAAGACTATCTTTTGCTGTTGTAGTAATTATCCCCCCTTGGATTAGTTTCAAAATTGTTCTTTTTTTTTTTTTTTTAATTTTATACTTCTAAGGCAAATGGGTCTTTTAGCAGATTTTCAGATGTAAGTAGAAATTATTTCAGTTGAGTGATAAAGACTTACTAAATTAATACTTGTTAATTAGTGGATGGTAGATTCATAGTGGATTATTAAAGAAATAGACAATGTCAAATGTGATAAAGACTTACTAAATTAATACTTGTTAATTAGTGGATGGTAGATTCATAGTGGATTATTAAAGAAATAGACAATGTCAAATGTGTATCTCTTAGCATCAGAAGTTGTCATGGAGAGCAAATGTATTTTTTTCTTAAAATGTGTTTTGATATTTCTGTCAGAGACCAAATACCAAGTCAACAATTAGTCATTTAGTAAGGCATCTCTTGTGTTATCCAGAACTATTACAGCTGCTGTGGCTCCCCTAACTGCCTCCCCGCCCCCCCGCCCCGTGCCCCCCCCACCCCCCCAACACCTGTTAGACATACTCAAGGAAGTTTTTTCCTCTCTATGTCCAGAAAGGTACTATTGGCTCAAGCTTTTTTGAATATCAAGAGAGTAAAGCCTTCTACTTACAAAATATCTGCTTTGTATTTAGTACTATGCAGAATGGTCATGCAGGCACTCTTTTGGGATTTTAATGTTAATGGGATGGTTTTACTTCATTAGTTTTATAAATTATAAAGGCCATTAGAGCTGTTTGCTACATTCTACCATAGGCCCAAGGGAGAGAGGCCTTTATCTATGGAAACATGACACACCTTTACAATTTCGTCTTGCTTTTTGGAAAGGTCCATGTCCATGTACACTTTATGACTTGCTCACATTTTCTTTAGAAATATTGAACACTGAGTGCTGAATTCTTACTATTTTAGATGATGATGTGTTCATGATGAGAATAATGATACTGAAATAATGAAAGGTATCACCACATAATATAAGCATTGAATATCTTTGAATTTTAAGATTTTCAGTTCAAAACCACTTTAATAGATCTCTTAAAAAAAAAAAGTTGATTGTGATATCCATGCTACCGCACAAAGGTGTGATCATGGTAAACCATCTATCCCAAAATAAAGAACTTATTCTCTTTTATATTTTATGTGCTTTATCTTTATTCTTGAGGTATTTTTGGCATCTAATATGACATCTGATTACCTCTCTTTTTTCTAATTCATAATCTCTCAGACTAATTGTTAACCTAAACAAAAACTTTTTTTCATTGCCTTTTTGTACTTTTTAAAAATGTCTTTTTATAGTTAGAATCAATTGATTTTATAACTTTTAAAAGAACTGAGTGAAAAGACGATGAGCAAATAATATGAGTTACTGTAAATTACTTGACTGTTTTTGAATTTTTAATGAATTCTTAAAAGCACCTGAAGCTTTACTTGATTGAGCAAGAATCTTACAATTGGACTCCCCTTTATATTATTTTGGCCTAAAGTCATTTCCATATCCTATTTCTTGCAGTAGGGCAAACAGACTTGCTGTTTGTAGTTTTATCCTTTTATTTCCAATTTTAAGTACATATACCTGAGTGTCACTTTGGGTTCCCCGTCTCCCTCTTCTTCTCTCCCTCCCCTGACACACACCTTGTACTGTTAATCTGTCATTAAAATTATGTTAGTTGTAGGTAACTTCCCTTGATATTTCACATTTTCTAGCCTTCTTCACTATCCACTCTTTCCTTTAGATGTTTAAATCTAGAAGAAATTTTTATCCTGAAAAAAATACTTTTTAGTCAGTATTGCAGACGGATGATTGTAAACTTCATCTCTGTAGATGAAGTGTATGAAAATAGGATTCATTTTCTCCTTTGTTGTTTTGGTTAAAAACTTGAGATAATGTGTTGACGAAATGCAGCTGGCACAGCGCAGTTGGTGGCATGCTGTCATTCTAAAGGTTAAACAGCTGTGCTGGAAAAAGTCATTTTGGTTTAGTCCTTTTAATTGGGAACTGTTTTGGAGGCTGAGTTCCAGGACAGAATGTCTATGACACTTTAACATATTTAACATATTCTCAAAAATAATCAGAATTCAGCCTAATAACCTCAACCACTTGACTTCCTACTGGATTACATTTTGGTTATATAAAGAAAATAAGGTTAGTTTTTTAAAAGAGCAGGCTGGTCTGCAAAAAGGCTATGAAGAAATATCAGTCTTTGATGAAACTGAGACGTATTATAGAAGCCTTAGGCTTCTAAGACTGAGGAATTGGAGGCATCCTGTTTTAATCCCCTGTAACCCAGCCACATGCGTCACACTGAGTGCTGTTAATACCTGATATTTTTTAAAAGGGTAAGAGACCTGTTTTTCCATGTATAGTGACAAATTCGAAAGTGGCATCTATTGCCTGTCCTCCCTATTCTCCCATATCTGGTCTGAGAGAAGGAGAGCCTTGCCATTTGTCACCTGCAAGTGTAGGTAGCTGACAGCATATGCAACGTTGGTGACTCCCTGGACTGTGACTTGTCTGCAAGGCGTCCTGCCAAGACTTCAATGTGGGGGGAGCTGGAGGATTAGAGTCAGGTTTCAGGGCCTCACCTGTGCAACATGGCCATAATATTAACTCCAGTAGCCCTGATGTGTCAGACCATTTATATAGCACTCCTTCCTTCCTGGCCACCAGAGCAGGGCCTACTTGTAACTGGTCCCTTTTCCTTGGATGGGTTTCAATAAAAGTGTGAGGTTTATTTTTCACTGGTTGTTTTCCACCTAAAACCCAATCTGAGGAACAGAGATCTAATTACTCTTGATGCAGCTGCTTTATTTTACTGAGGTAGACAGAGTTTAGTGACACTTAAAAATTAAGTTTTTTTTCAAGTCAGGGTTTCACTAGGAGTACAAAGTTATCTGTATTTTAAATCAAACACTTACTCTTTGAATCTAAAAATATTTAATATGACTCTTAACTTTGCCTTTTCCAAAATGAGAAAGTTACAATCAGAACTTGAAGAAATTTCCTATGTAGCTAGATACAAACATTTCAGATTCATGAAATGTGATGCTTCTGGCCTTCAGTTGCTGTTTGGATTTAAAACTCTGAGGTCTAGCCTTTGTTCTCAGGGGGCATCTTTTATCTGAATAGAGTTTCTAGGACTGTGCAGTGCGCAGAAGCTGTATCCGAGCTCTGAACTGGAAATCTGGTCTTTGTCATACCTGTGCAGAGAATTTGCTTAAATCACTCGGCTTCTCTAAACCTTAATTCTCCCAACTGTACAATGATATCTAGCTCCCCGGGTTACTATAAGTTTGTAATGAGCTCATGTTTGTGAAATCTAGTAGTTCAGTTCCGGGGACAAAAATATTCCTTCTTCTTTCCCTTTTTTGTAGCCTACATTAATAACTGGACATTTAGGAACATTAGGGTGGAGGTAGAGCTATAAAATTACCATTATCTAATAGTAATAGTACAACTATTTATGTAAAAAATTTTCTGCCTGTTCTTTTGTGAATTTCCTATTCACATACTTTGCCCATTTCCCTATTGTTTGTTCAGCTTTGGTTTGATTCGTAAAAGCTCCTAGCTGTTATAGATATAAACCTTATGTTAGGCATGTTGTGAATGTTTTTTACTGTTTTGTCTTTTAATACTATATGTGGTGTTTTCTGCCACATAGAAATTTAAAGTTTTGTTTTCATGTCGTGAGATCTATTGTTTCTCTTTGAATATATGAACCATTGATTATATGACATATATTGATTTTATGGATGTCAAAATGTGAAAAAACAAAGTCTTAGTTTCATTAAAATAGAATATCAATTTTTTCTCTTATAGTTCTTGTGTTTGGTGGTGGTGGTGGTGGTGGTGGTGGTGGTAGTGTGTGTGTGTGTGTGTGTGTGTGTGTGTGTGTATGTGTGTGTGTACAAGTGTTTGCATGTACAGACAGTCCTTAAATTACAATGATTTGACTTAGGATTTTTTGACTCTAGGATGCTGTGAAAGTGATACATGCTCAGTAGAAACCATACTTTGAATTTTCAATTTTCATCTTTCCTGGGCTAGTGATATGCCGTATGATCCTTTCTTGTGATGCTGGGCATCAAGTGGCAGCAAGCCACAGCTCCCAGTCAGCCAGTCAGTCATGAGGGTAAACAACTGATATACTGACAACCATTCTGTACCCATACAGCCATTCTGTTTTTCACTTTCAGTATAGTAGTCAATAAATTTCATGAGATATTTAACACTTTATTATAATATAGGCTTTGTGCTAAATGATTTTACCCAGCTGTAGGCTAATGTAAGTGTTCTGAGCATGTTTAAGGTAGGCTAGGCTAAGCTTTGATGTTCAGTGGATGAGGCGTATTAAATGCATTTTTGATTTATGATGTTTTCAACTTACGATGGGTTTATCAGGACGTGACCTCATCATTAAGTGGAGGAAGGTTCCATGTAAATTGTGCTTATTTTCAGTTCTCAGAGATAATGCAAACATGACCAGCTAAGACAATTCTAGAAAGAATGTAGTTGGACAGAGCTCAGAAACCCTAGTATGTACTTCAGGTATTGCTATAGGCTTATCCATTACCTGAATGATGTGCTGCCCTGGCTGATGCTCTTGTTTAGCTGTCACTGTAACTTGATCCCTCCTTATATCTATCTGTGGTGGCAACAATGCAGAATTGGCCCTGGATTAGTATTTCTTGCCTGCACCTGCCGGACCCTAACTATGAAAGAAAGAGGGGAGGAGGAAGACAAATCCTGTAAAGCAGGCCACAAAGTAGAAGGCTAAAGTACCAGGTAAAAGCTCTCAGGGCAGAGTGCTATAACTACCTCTTCATCGCTGTAAGAAAGTCATCCTGGCCTTTTCTCCAAAAAAGAGTCAAGGTTGGTCTAAGGCCAAGAAGCAACTGTTCTCCTAAAGTAACCCAAGAATCTAAGAATATAATGGAAGATTGCTTATTTGGGAGTCAAGACACCAGGAATAGTTCAAAAAGGATTTTGCATTTATTGCCCATTAAAAAAAATCATGACACTGTAATAATTAAGAGCCACTTGCTCTGGTGCAGAGCATGGTAATCATCTGTGAATCAGTAGTTGATGACGTCACAGTGGCCCAAGACCCACAGTGCAGACAGGGTGGTGAACATTCAGCAGAACATTATTGTGTCTCCGTGGCAATTCATGAACTGCAACAGTTCTTTGTCATTCCTGTGTTTTGGCAGGTAACAGTGGCTTTAAAGCCATCGAATCTAAAGCCTTAAAATTGTAATTTGTTGTTCTGTAGCCGATATTAGACTTGCTGAGGTCCTCCCACATACGACAGGGGTTTACACGCAATTTATGAAAATGGAATAATTGATAGAGAATTATTTAAATTTGTCTTCTGTAATATTTCATTTAAATAAATATTGTAGTAAGGTTTTAGCTCTTGGCAAATCCTGACAATAATAATAATAGTAGTAATAATAATAATAGTAATAATAATAATGTGAAAGCAGCTGTGGAAAAGAATAGTTATTTTTAAATCTCAGTAGACAAGTGGGACCTGCTCACTCATCTATTGAGCACACCTTTGTGATTTCTCAGAAATTAAATAGCATGACCCTTTGATTGAATCCAAAGCTGGAAATTTAAATAGGTAACTTCAAAGTAATTGGCTTGAAATCCAAGGATCTATTCTGGGATACTTTAGAAATTTTTATTTCCTTTTCACCCCAGCCTTAAATATATATGTGTGTGTACACACACACACACACACACACACACACACACACACATATATGTCAAGGCTTCAAAGTCTGCTGTTATACTTCCTCTAAACTATTTTTTTATAATTGGCACTGTTCAATCCTTTTCAGAATAAGATTTAAACTTGAGTTGGAAGAGAAGATGGTTTGGAAGAATCAAGAAGTATATAACAGTGGGATCTAAAAACCAAAACAAAAAGAGGTTGAAGGGACAGATCTGATTTATTCCAGAGAAGCAAGAGTGGGAAGGTGGTATATTATCATAAAGGACTTCATGCACATGAAGTGTTTGATTTTAGACTTTGGGGATTAGCTGTTCTCCATCTCTGCTAAGGGCAAAATAAAAGGAAGTGGTTTTAAGACTGAAACATGAAGAGGCTAACATGAAACAAGGAAGCATTTAGAAATACTTGTTTGTTGAACTAAATACCTGAACCATCTTAAACAAGACTAAGTGTATCAATAATTCTACCCTATTAGTTTGATTAGGTTGTAGACTCTTGAGTCTTCCCTAGATAGCTTTTATTTATTTATTTTTTTAAGCTTATTTATTTTGAGAGAGAGAGAGAGTGAGAGAGCAGGGAAGGGCAGAGAGAGAGAGAGAGGGAGAGAGAGAGAGAGAGAGGGGGAGAGAGAGAGAGAGAGAGAGAGAGAGAGAGAGAGAGAGAGAGAGAATCTCAAGCAGGCTCCATGCCCTGCGTAGAGAGATGAGATGGACACAGGGCTTGGCTTGATCTTACGAACTGTGAGGTCATGACCTGAGCCAAAATCTAGTCAGGCACTTAACTGATTGAGCCACCTAGGTGCCCTCCTAGATAGCTTTTAAACTGACATGAGATGATTAGGTGTGTCTCACAGTTTATTTCCAATCCTAAAATTTAGTGATTTATTCCAGCAGGCTCTGTAGCTAAATTATGTGCATGTTTCTCTCCCTCCTCTCCTTCCTTCCTCCCTCCCTTTTTTTCTTATTTTGTGTAATGTTGAAGACTAGTTTACATAGGTGTCATTTAAAAGGTTTATATTTATATTGAAGTCTCCCCTTTGACTGTGGTTCATATTGTATATTCAGACAGCATAATCTGAATATTTTTTATTAAGCTGAAAAAGGCCACTATTGTGTTCCAATTAAAGCATCCTTAATATATTATTTATTTTTATTTATTTTTGGGACAGAGAGAGACAGAGCATGAACGGGGGAGGGGCAGAGAGAGAGGGAGACACAGAATCGGAAACAGGCTCCAGGCTCCGGGCCATCAGCCCAGAGCCCGACGCGGGGCTCGAACTCACGGACCGCGAGATCGTGACCTGGCTGAAGTCGGACGCTTAACCGACTGCGCCACCCAGGCGCCCCTTATTTTTAAAAGCAGTTCCTGAACACTGAAGCTATGTTATATGCAACACAGATCTTTTCTCCATCTTACTCGGAACAGTAATTCCAGAGAACTAAATCTTTTCCCCAAGTGAGACACTCCTATCGTGTTGAAAGGTGATCTGGGCTTTTAGTGTGCACTGAAGCTGATGGCTGGCGGTCACTCAGCAGTTTAAGAAATATATGTTGGTCATTCGGGGGGTGGGGGCAAAGAGGTGAAGCATCTGAATTTTGGAGGAGAAGGGTTTAGAGGTTATTAATAGCATCCAGCTGTCCAGAAGAAATGAATGAACCACACTTATAGAAGATATCACTGGCCTAAATATTTTTTCTAAAATAACTCATTATTACTTTCTTTTCAAAACTGTTTTTTTTTAAATCCTCTCTCTTTCCCATCCATTTGAAGCTTCAACAACAGCCATTAATTTTTGTCAAGCACCTGCCATATACCCCATGCTAGGAACTGGGGATATAGCACTGAACAAGACAAGGTAGGGCAGGTTTCTGGCCTCATGGAGTTTACGTTTTACTCCATTATTTTGTGCTCACATGATAAGGAACTAGAATTAGTGTCTGAGATGTAGCTCATAGTAAACATCTCAATTATATTTTAATTTATTGTTAAAGTAATATAGGAAAAACAATGTACTACTAGTTTTATTACATTCAAAACTTATATAAAGATATTAAATGTACTGTGTAGGATTTGGGGAGAGTTACTTGTCTGGCAACAATTTGCGTTCAAAAGTTTGTGAAAGATTGAGGTAGATCCTTTGTCCTCATATTTAGGTGGTGTCTGAGATGATTTTTAAAAAGTCAAGGTGCAAAATTTCCTTCCATACAGAGAATCCCCTTGCCACGGAGTCTTTTCTTCCCACCGTATCAGTGCACTTCCTTTGCCGCCACTAAAGATGAGGCAAGGAGGGTCTGTTGTCAAGACTAAGGCAAGAGTGTTCAAGGTTCTGATGAGCATGTGGGTATTCTCCCTCATTAAAGCTATGTTCTAAATACTGTTTATGGGGATACCTGGGTGGCGCAGTCAGTTAAGCGTCCAGCTCTTGATCTCCGCTCAGGTTATGATCTGTTTGTGAGTTCAGACCCTGCGTTGGGCTCTGCACTGATGGTGCAGAGCCTGCTTGGGATTCTGTCTCTCCTTTTCTCTGCCCCTCCCCCACTTTTTCTCTCCCTCCCTCCCTCTCTCTCTCTCTCTCTCTCTCTCAAAAACAAATAAATAAACTTTAAGTACTACTCATGTTCTATAGGCAATTTTATTGTCTGTAGTCTACCACATACATTTTTTTCAGATTAATTAGATGCTTATGTGTCAACCTAGCAACCTAATTGTTGTTGGAAAATTTTGTTTTAAATTCAGAACAGCTGACCTATAGGTGGATGTTGGAATATTACCTACCCTTGCACTGGGTATACGAGGCCATCTTCTGTGAAGAAAACAAGCACATTTCTATTTGTGGGATGTCTATAGTGTTAGAATTCACTATGCTACAGTAGAATTATTATCTTAGTTAATACATTTCATTGTGAGGAATTTTCTTATTCTTATGGATTGCATCATGGATTGAGGATTTGGTCTTTATTCCATGCTAAAACCTGATTATTAATTAGCCTCTATTCTTCCTCTTTGCTGCCAGAAAATGGTATGATCTTTCATTTCAAAGTTGTAGAGGACTGTTCGTTTTCTTTGTTTACCAGATATTTGCTGGGATTTTGGCTACCCAGAACCTGAACTTCTATTCTTGTTTGGGTGAATTATTTGCTGTATGGGCCTTTGGGGGGGGGGGGCAGGGGATCAGATCTTCCCTCTTCTTGTCCCTGTTGTTAGGTCTCAGACATGTGATAGGCTAAGCCAGTCGGAATTACTCAGATCTTTGAATCTTGAAAGCGTGACTCAAAGAAGCATGGGCAGTTTATTGTTGGCAGTGGTAGTGTTGAGAGTCAGGCACCACCACTGTCCAGTCAAGGCAGTGGGGGTGAGAAAGGTATGTTAATGGGATTCTTCTGAGGCCGAGACTTCTGTTTCCCAGCCTCCCTTAGCTCTGGCTCATTTCCAGGCCAGGCATCCAGCTTTATCTTTGAGTCTTAGAATTTTCAATAACCTTCGAATTAACTCCTTTTTTTTCTTCTTTAAGTCTGCCAAAGTTGGTTTCTGTTGTTTATAACCAAGAACCTTGACTGATTTATTGTGTGAAAGCTAACTGCTGCTGAGTATATCTTCCAAAAAATGGTCCCACTAACATATATCCTATCCTAGATGCCCTTTTTACAGTGTGGTTTCACAGACCTAGAGGCGGTGTGCGTTCCCACTCCTTAAACCTGGGCAGATCACTAGATTGTGGTGGAGCTGATGATGGGTGACTTCCAAGGTGAAGCCATAAAAGGCAGTACAGTTTCTTCCTGGTTCTCCCTCCCGAGCCCCCTTTTTTTGGGACCTGTTCCCATGAGCCTGAGTCCAGGTACCCTGAATCTACCATGCTAGAGAGATCACGTGGAAAGACAATTACATCGAATGAGAAGGGGTGCCAGAGGAGTCCCAGCTGTTCCAGTTCCCAACTGATGAGTTTTCCCCATTTAGATAACATACAGATATGTGAGTGAGTAAGCTTTCAGATGATTTCAGCCCCCAGCCTTTGAGCTGGCCCAGCAGATGCTGATTGGAGCAGAAATAAACTATCTCCATTGAGCTGGCATTGAAGATTCATGAACAAAATAGGCATTGCTATTGTTTTAAAATACTTTTGGGGACATTGGCTTAGTCAGTTAAGCATCAGACTCTTGATTTTGGCTCAGGTCATGATCTCATGGTCCTGAGATCAAACCCTGCATCGGGGCTGTGTGCTAGACATGCAGCCTGCTTGAGATTTTCTCTCTTCCTCTCCATCTGCCCCT
Source organism: Panthera uncia (assembly GCF_023721935.1). NCBI lineage: Eukaryota > Metazoa > Chordata > Mammalia > Carnivora > Felidae > Panthera > Panthera uncia. The sequence continues at coordinate 101,745,330 of NC_064810.1, read as the reverse complement.
CTCCCCTGCTTGTGCGCTCTCTCTCTCTCTCTCTCTCTCTCTCTCTCTCAAAAAAACAAAAAGATACTTTGGGTTTATTATACAGCATTATATATCCAGAACTATGACTATTATACATATTTAAACCAGAACACCTAGTTGTAACTACTAGTATAGAATCATGTCTTTAGATTTTTAAAAGACAGGATTATTGATATAAAATAAACTCACTGATCTAGTTTCCCCCTTTTTGCATCTTATAGATTAAGAGAGTTTATTTGGTCTATTATAGAATTACTTAGCTGGAATAATATTAAAGAGCTTTATTGATGTTGGAATTACAAAATATCAAGGCTATCTTCAATATTGAGCTGTTAAAAATACTAGTTTTCTGGATATTTACAGCAGCTTTGCATCTGATTCCATTGTGGCCAGGATAAAATATTGCCTGGGCATCCCCTGTGTAAATAAGTCTCTAAATGTGAATTCATTCCCTCTATTAAGACTCTAGCACATCTTTCAAAAAGCAAAATGAAAATCCTAATTTTCTTCTGGGTTGGATGTCCCACTTAACAGGGAGATTTAGAGGGAGTTTTAAAAATTAGGAAAAAACAGCTCAGAGTTGTTGAGGATTTAACTACGTGTCAGGTACTATGCTAAGTGCTTGCATATCTTCTCATTCAATGATCATTTAAACAATCTTATGAAGTAGATTCTATTACTCTCCTTATTTTATAGGAAGATAAATGTGTGAGGAAACACATTTAGGGTAAATAAAACTTGTCCAGATCACATAGCTAGCAGCTGGGATTTGAACCCAAGACTCTATGTGTCTTCAGGACCATATATGCCATGCTGTACATCCAGAATGGCTGTGAATGATACTTGAACATTTAGGCCCCTGGATTACCTTTGGGGCCCCTAACATTCAGTGACAACACACACAAACCCTAGCTTTTTTGCAGATTTCACTCTCAGAGTCAGACAAAGAGATACTTTTCACACCTTCTCCCATTTGCTCTAAGCCCTAGTCTTTAAATGTTTAAAAAGGCTCCCCTTACTCTTTTAGGAAAAGCATGAGAACAGAAGCTTTACGGGGATCTTGATGGTCTCAGTGGCACCTGTTTTGACCAATTCTTTGAAGCAAATCTACTTTTTGTAGGAAGTATACAACTTGTATACGAATGATGCAAAGTAATCTATCCTTCATGATGACACTAATTGGTAAGTGTTTAAAGTAGATTTTCATCTCTAATACTTGAAATTTGAGTCACTTGTGACAGTAATGTAAGGGATTGACGGCTTCTGAGGGAAGAACTTGGAGACCATGCTGCCACATTGCTAGCCTGGGATGATGGCAAACTGCAGACCTCGAGTTGAAGGAGAACAAGGAAAATGATACTGGTGTTGGATGAGATCCTGATTACTTTAGTTTTTTGTTGTTTTTTTTTTTTTTAGGTTTATTTATTTATTTTTGACAGAGAGAGTAGGAGACGAGCAGAGAGAGAGAGAGAATTGCAAGCAGGCTCTGCATCAGCAGCTCAGAGCCCAACGCAGGACTCAAACCCACAAACCATGAGATCATGACCTGAGCCAAAACCAAGAGTTGGACACCCAACTGACTGAGCCACCAGGCGCTCCGGTTTGTTTTTTTTAAATGTGTATATCATGCCTAGCTTCTTCAGCAGAGATGACTTGTAGGAGAAAATTTGCAAACAGGATGTTAGAAAAAATCCATCACTGTGTTTCCAACCAAAATTCAAATCTCTTCTCTGAATGTGCTCCTGTATGCTACTGCAGATACTGTACTACTCCATATGACAGCACCACTAAATTTTATATTTAGAGGAATTGATTTCGTAATGAACAACAGAGCCCTGGAAATTCAGAACTCCCATATATCCTGCACTGGGTTACCAGAGATCTTTTTAACGCAGAGGCTCTGTGAGGGAACAACTACAATGGTTGAAGTGCCTTATTGGGAGATGGGCATGTCCCATTTTCCCTAATGACACAGAGGGAGTAAAAAAAGATTTCATGTTCTTTTTGAGTCTTGCACACAACAACCTGAGCCTAGCATGTGACAAAAAGCCTTTGGTCTTTTTATATCCTTTGAGAATGACTTCTGCACCTAGGTAACCAATCATAGGCTGTGGACCACTAACTATGGAGGAAAAGGGCAGTTTTGCTAATTAGCCAAGAGAAACGGACATTGCCACATTCTAGAGCATCTAGGTTTGCAAGAATCCAGCCTAGGACAAAGGTTTGCATTTTTTAAAAGTCTGATATTTTCTCAGGTGTTTCAATGCAGAGACCTGGATTTAACTTGAATTCTCCTCTCAGGGCTGTTTATTATGAGCTGTGTGTGTCACAGGTATATATCTGACTTCAAATTGAGGTTTGTAAGAAATATTCAGTTTTAAAATTCTTTCTGGATAGCTGAATTTTCAGCAGAGGACTTTGTGCATTCCCAACAGGCTGGAGAGAAATTTGGTCTTTGCCATCTTTAAAGTTCTTCCCAAGTCTTAGTTCATGGCAAGCTGGGGATGGCAGTTGTTTCTGCTGAGATGCCTCTTGCCTTAGTATTCATCTCCTCTTGAGGTCTGACAGCTCTCTTGCTTTCTGATTGTGCCTGGTTCCTAGAAACCATTTTGTTTTTTTGGAGGCTGGGCAGCTGGTTCCTTCTATCTCCTCCCCATAGGGCACCACTTATATTGGCCCAGTTGGACTGTATACAGATAATTTAGCTCATACCTGCATTGGCATATACAGATAAAATGTTTTCTTATCTTTACTAAGAATTTGGGGAGAGAGGTATAGTGAGAAGCCATGGAGGAGAAAGAAGCTCAGGGTTGGGGCCTACATTAGTCTGCTCAGGCTGCTGTAACAAAATATGATAGACTGGTGGCTTAAACAATAAACATTTATCTCTTACAGTTCTGGGAAGTCCAAGATCAAAGTATGACAGACTTGACTCCTGGTGAGAGCTCTCTTCCAGGCTTATAGATAGCTGCCTTCTTGCTTTGTTCTCACATGGCAGGGAGAGAGAGCAAGCTCATGCATGAACTCTCTGATATCTTAGGAGTGCACTAATCCCATCATGAGGACCCACCTTCATGACGTCATCCAAACCTAATTACCTTCCAAACGCTCCATCTCTAAATACCATGGGAGTTAGAGTTTCAACATAAATTTTGGGGGCTTATAAACATTCAGTCCCAAAGAAGGCCCCTTTTCAGATTGGGTTGAAGAACCTGCCGGATGTATTCATTGGAGGAGTGGAGGAACCTAAGAGAAGCCTTACTCTCAAGTGTGCAGACACTTAAGAAATACGGGGTTTAGGACAAGGGAGGTACAGGTGATCCTTGCCATCATAATGTGGAACATCTCTAAACATTCAGCTTAGCAGGATACATACTCAATGCTAACAGAACCCGTCTGAACAAATTTCATTTATTTATGCCAGATGGAAGAATTCCTCCCCAGGAACCACCACTAAGTTCCCAACATTTTTATTTTAATGAACGTTCCCCTGTATGTGACTCCTACTGTGTGCTTCTGAGAAAGAAATGCTACCTCTTCTTCTCTGCTCTATTCAAGGTTGCCAAGCCTTTGAGGGAAATATTTTATATAACTTTTAATTTTTTTTTCAGTTGGATTATCCAAATTCTGATGCTGAGCAGTTCTATCTTAAGAATGAGTGAGTCCTCTCTAGACTGTAAATTGGAGAACTCAGGCCTTTTATTCCTAGATTTTAATTAAGGAAAATAGATATCTCAGGTGGACTAGAATATCCTGTTCAAAAAAGAACTCTTTCCAAGGTTCTCCTCCCCGGTTCCTGTCCTTAGGAATGCTCATTATATTACCTTTGCTTATTAGCTCTAGGAAAGGTGCTGGTGGGTAAGAGAAAGCTAAGGGGACAAGAGAGAATTTTTGCCCCAAGGATTTTATAAATTAGTTGGAGAATATATACATATGAAAATGTTTAGTAACAATTCCAGTAGCATATGATTAAAAGCCAGAATGAATTGGCCGATCGTAAGTTGCTGTAGGACATGGTTAATCAAGTCAGAATCCTATCCAATGCTTGTTGAAACAAATTCATATGCCCTATCCCTAGAGTTTCTGATGCTGTAGGTCTAGAGTGGGGTCCAGTAATTTGGATTTTTAATTTCCCAGCTGGTGCTGATGCCACTGATCTGGAGACAACCATTTGCTAACTGCTGCTCTAGGAGATCAGGGAACAGATAGATGATGGCAAACGTATGATTGACAGGTATTGAGATGGTGCTTCTTGCTGTCACTCACTTGATGCAGTTACCCACGCTTCGCTTTTCTGGCCCCATTTTAGGAGGACAGCTTGTAGTACTCTTTAAAATATCCACTTTTGATGGATATAAGCAGACAGCATACTCTTTCCTATAATTAGGTAATTCTTTACAAGGAGAGGAAATTTCTGTCATCTTCCTGGCAACAATAGGAAGAAAACAATATTCTTGTTTTTGCTTTGACCATTATTATTTTCTTTCACCATTCTCCTACCTTCCACATTCACCCATGCATTCCCTAATGTACATTAAGTTTTTTTTTTTTTTTCAGCAGCCAAATGAAAATAGGAAACATGTGTCTTTGGATTCACAATCAGTTAAGTTAAAATTGGGTAAATGGAGAGGAGTAAAATTTAGAAAGAATGTAGGGTGAAGAGTTCAGAAAACAAGCTTCCTTGGAAGGAGTTATTTGGTGCTTGGGGAAGAACACTCGCTGATTGAGTATATACATTTCTGGAAAAGAAATGCAATAACATTTTCACATCCTCTAGATGGGGGTTTGTCATAATGTTTTACTGCAGTAAAGTGGAAGATTTCATTGCTATTAAGTTAGTAGCAATCCAAATGATTCTACTCTCAAATATGTGTTCCTATTACTTCGTATTACTGAGGAAATAGCATTATGCAGTTTTTTTTTTTTTTAAAGCAAGGAATCCTTACTTTAAATGCATTTGAATCCTTACTTTATTGCATTTGAAGTTGCTACCAAATACCAGTACAAGCAGAATAAAAAGTTGTACTGAAGTATCTCTAGTCCTCTGGGGGAAACCAGCTCCTAACATGTCAAGAACTTAAGGTTGATCTAATCAGGTTGATTTGGGGCATTTTGAGCAAGAACAAGTTACCACAAGTCCTTCTCCCCTCCAACCCAGATTTTGCAGCTTTATCCCTTTTCTCCATTTTCTTCCATCGATTACATTCAACTCCCCAAATACAGTGGTATTAGGATTTGGGGATATAGTGAAACTCAATGTGTATTTCATAGGATAGTAGTTCTTTGTTTTACTTTATGGTAATTTTTTAAATGCTTGGTTGCATGTGATTCCTAATATAGAGAGCAGCTTGTTATTTTTTCTTACTTTTTCAGCAGCATTTTAAAAATACCACTTTGTAAGGTAATGTTCTTTTATTTTGAAGCATACCAATGCATACATATAATTAGGCACTAAGGAGGACTGTATTTTTTTTTTTTTTTTTGCAAAGATTTTAACTATAGGTTTACACAACAATCCTTTGGATGTGAATTGAAGATGCATGTTAACATGGTGTCTGATACTTTTGCTGTATTTTTACTTCTACGAAGATTGAGGACCTGGTTCCAAGAGAGGGCACCATTTCTCTTAAATGTTTTCTTCCAATTTTTTTTTCATGCTGAGAAAACACTAAATTATGCTGTCAATTTCTGGAAACTGAGTTAACAATTTTTTCTTAATTTGGCAATAGCGTAGAAACAGAAGGTTAGGAGAGAGAATAGTGTGAAGAAGTTTGTTGAGCCTGATTTGTACATAATTTTGTTTTTGATCAGTGTCTCCTCAGAATAAATTCAAGACACTCTTCCCCTTCTTTTTCAAGATGAAAGAATCCTCCAACTTAATTAGAAAATAAAGTTTCTAATTTTCATTCTCTTAACACTAAAGTTTTAATGATTTCAGAATCTGCTTCCATTTTCAACTATTCTCTCATGTATTTCTTTTATTTATTTATTTAAATGTTTATTCATTTTTGAGAGAGAGAGAGAGAGAGAGAGCATGAGAGGGGGAAGGGCAGAGAGAGGGGGACAGAGGATCCAAAGTGGGCTCTGCACTGACAGCAGCAAGCCTGAGGCGGTGCTCGAACTCATGAATTGTGAGATCATGACTTGAGCTGAAGTCAGATGCTCATCTGACCATGCCACCCAGCTGCCCCTCAAGTATGTTTTTAAAATTTTTATACTTATTCTTCCTTTTCAGAATTCTTATTAGGGTTTTCATGCCATGGCACATATCCAGTGACCTCACTCTCTTGCAGTTTGCATCTTATCTCCCAAGATCTTTCTTGAAACAGTTAAGTAATTAATATATATTTGATATCATTAATCTTTGAATAGAGGGAAGGAGAAAGATCATCTCTCTCTTTACATGGTTGACTAGCACTTAAAAACCTGATCTTAATCTTAATTCTCCAAGATACATGAATAATGCTTTTACTATGAGTTGATACAATCTATTTCCTCTATAATTACTTATTAGAGTAGACATCATCTTAAAGGCCAGGAAGTGTCTGGTTTCTGGATTCTCTAGAACCTTTCCCAGGCTACCACATCTGGCACAGAATTAGCACTTTAGTTGAAGTTTGAATAAATGAATGAAATGAACAAAGGAACATGTAAAGCTTTGAGGAAAAGTAGCATATTTTAGTCATGGGTTCAAGATGGTTAATAAATTATAATATAAAAAAGAGCAGAATTTGGAGTACCTGCCTGGCTCAGTCAGTAGAGCATGCGACCTTGATCTCAGGGTCATGAATTCAAGCCCCACATTGGGAGTAGAGTTTACTATAAAAAAAAACAAAAAAAAAAACACAACAACTTTTGGCTTACTTTGTGATTTAAAAATATTTTTTATTAGACTTTTTAAAAAGTTTACTTGTTTATTTTGAGAGAGAGAGAGTGCATGCAAGTAAGGGAGGAGCAAAGAGAGAGAGAGGGAGAAAGAGAATCCCAAGCAGGATCCATACTGTCAGCATAGAGCTGGACACAGGGTTTAATGTCGTCACTCATGAACCAAGAGATCATGACCTAAGCTGAAGTTCAGTCAGACGTTTAACCGACTGAACCACCCAGGTATCCCTAGACTTTGTTTTTGAGAGCAGTTTTAAATTCACAGCAAACTTGAGTGGAAAGTACAGAGATTTCCTGTATACCCCCTATCCCACACATGGATGACCTCCTTAGAGTGGGAGAGAGCCAAAGCATAAGAGACTGTTAAAAACTGAGAACAAACTGAGGGTTGATGGGGGGTGGGAGGGAGGGGAGGGTGGGTGATGGGTATTGAGGAGGGCACCTTTTGGGATGAGCACTGGGTGTTGTATGGAAACCAATTTGACAATAAATTTCATATATTAAAAAAAAAAATTATCAACATCCTGCACCAGAGTGGTACATTTCTTACAGTTGATGAACCTGTGTTGATGCATCATTATCACCCAAAGCCCGCATTTTACATTAGAGTTCACTTGGTGTGGTACATTTGATCATTTGAACAACTATATAATGACATGCATCCACCATTATAATTTCATACAGAGTAGTCTCACTGCCCTAAAAATCCTCTGTGGTCTGCCTATTCGTCCCTCCCCCTAACGTAACCCCTGGCAATTGCTAATCTTTTTATTGTCTTCATAGTTTTACCTTTTCCAGAATGTCATATGGTTGGAATTGTATAACGTGTAATCTTTTCAGATTAGCTTCTGAACATAGTTATATACATTGAAGTTTTTTCCATGTCTTAGTTCATTTCTTGTTAGCACTGAATAATATTCTGTTGTCTGGATGTACCACGGTTTATTTCTTCATTCACTTACTGAAGGACATCTTGTTTTTTCCAAGTTTGGATTTATAAATAAGCTGCTATAAGCATTTGTATGCAGATTTTTGTGTGGACATAGTTTTCAACTTCTTTGGGTATAATACCAAGGAGTGTGATTGTTGGATTGTGTGGTAAGAATATGTTGAGTTTGGTAAGAAGCTGTCAAATTGTCTTTCAAAGTGGCTGTACCATTTTGCATTCCTCCCAGCAATGAGTGAGAGTTCCTGCTTGCTGCTGGCCAGCATTTATTTGGTGGTGTCAGCGTTCCAGATTATGACCATTTTAATAGGTATGTAGTGGTATCTCGTTGTTTTCATTGGCATTTCCCTGATGACATATGATACGATTAGAGCATGTTTTTATATTCTTACTTGCCATCTGTATATCTTCTTTAGTGAGGTGTCTTTTAGAGCTTTAGCCCATTTTCAATTGAGTTGTTTTTGTTTTCTGTTTATTTACTTGTCTATTTTACTATTGAGCTGTGAGAGTTTGTGTGTGTGTGCATGTGTGTGTGTGTATTTTAAATGACAGTTTCCTTTATCAGATATATCTTTGCTAATATTTTCTTCCAGTCTGTGGCTTGTGTTTTCATTTCCTTGAAATTACTTATTTTAATTTGGTTGATTTTTGAATATGGGGTATAGTTGCAATGTAGAAAATTTTAAAAGTGTTGTGTTTGTTTCCTTAGGTTGCCATAACAAAGTACCGCTGTAGGTGGTTTTAAACAACAGGAACTCATTGTCTTTAAGTCCTGGACGCTACAAGTCTGCAAACAAGGTTGTTGGTAGGGCCATGGTCTCTCTGAAGGCTCTAGGAAAGAATCCTTCCTTGCCTCTTCTAGCTTCTGTTGGTTAGGGGAAATTCTGGTTTGCAACTCTATTTCTCTGTCTGCTTCTGTCATCATTGGTGTTCTCCGTGTGCCCCTCTATGTCTGCATCCAATTTTCTCTCTTCTTTTAAGGACATTAGTTATTGGAATATGGCCCACCCTAATCTACCATGACCTCTTTTCTACTTGGTTATATTTGCAAAGACCCAATTTCCAAATAAAGTCACATTTTATAAGTATGGGGAGAGAGGTGTTGCGACTTGAATAGATTTCTTCTTGGGGACACAGTTCTACCTACTACAGATATAAAAGTGTGTAAATGAAAAATTTCTCACCTGTATCCCCAAGTCACCTAGTTACACTCCTGAGAGGCACATATTATTTGAGTTTATTTTAAATAACTGCAACTAGTCTAAAAATGGCTTAATGGAGGAAAGTCTCATTTTCTCCTAGAAGAATCAGTCTTATTCTCATCTTTTTCATTCATCAAAACTTCGTGATTTTTAGTCATCACATTTATCCCATGTCCTTGGCTGAGTTCAGGGATGGGGGAAAAAAAGGTGAAATGTTCAAGTAGAAACTAAATATAGTGAACCTATATTAATCATTGAGTGAAACATATTCTGTATCCATCCATGTGACTCCCTCATTAAATGTCAGACATTGTGTGGGTAGCACTTAATCACTCACTTGCTGGCACAAAGTAGACTGTTGCTAGTTTTAAATCCTAGTAACATTAAATCCTATAGTATTTGGTTATGATAGTTCTTATTTAGATGCATGTTATTAAGTGTTTTGAAATGAATTTGTTGTTATGTATATATTGTGAAAATGATGTTATTAAAATAAAACTCTTTGAGGCATGCTGTATTGAGTTAGATGAAACCTATGAAGGATAGTTCTGTTCTTTGATACTTAAAATAAGTGCCAATATCTTATGCCTCTAAAAATATGAAATATATATACAAAAACATATATAATGCTGCATAGTAGCTTATTAAATGATGTGCAAAGTCGTGCAGTAAGTAACCAATATTTTTAACTTTGTTTAGCATACAGTTTCCCATAAAGCTCTTTCTAAAACATGATTTACATCTCTCATTACTATTGTTTCCAAGAATATATTTGGAGGAATGAAGGTCTACAAGCAGAAGGTAGAATTAACACATGGAGTCAGAAGCCAAGCAATGAGGCAGGGCAGATAGGTAGAACTTTTATGTGTCCTGTCTCCAATAGATTGTGACTTACGGTCTTTTTGTTGCCATGGGAACCATTGACTTGCTGTCTGAGAGTTGGAGGGAATGGAGGATAACGGCAAAACCCTGGGTTTGGGGGTTGGACAGATCTGGTGTAAATCTCACTACTGCCACTTACTAGTTAAGTGACCTTTGGCAAGTTGCTACATTTTTCTAGGCCTAAATTTCTTCATGTATATGGGGAGAAAAACACAGTTCCCATCCCTAATGGATTTACCATCTAATTGGAGGGTGAGGTTAGAACCTGTGGTTATATAATAAGAATTTGATTCTTGCTTTAAGAGATACTCACAGTGGTTGGGGGGTTTAAAAGCAGGTAGAAGCCAGCCAGTTGGAAAACCAGAAAAGGCTTCATGGGGGAACTGGTGTTTAGGTAGGTAGATGTACCTGGTTTAGTAAGACTAACATTTGGAGACCTAGTAGGGGGAGCATTCCAGGCAGAGCAAAAACAAAAGCAATGGTGTGGAGATGGGAAAGGAAAGGCATTTGAGATATAACAAGTGGTCTTATTTCTTTAGAGACAGTTGAGATTAAACAGACATTATAACTTTGTGCCCTCTGTGCTGTCAGGGACCCAGTGGTACAAATGGTTTTAGTAGTGCTAATGGTGGCTTTTGAGCAGACTAATGCATTTAATAACTACTATGACACCATTACCAAGTAAATAACCTTGTACTTGAATAATATTTAGCTTTTACTGGACGTTCTTAAAAATGTGGTCACTGTACTAAAGTGCCAGTACACACATCTTCTGACACAGAGCCCCCATACAATGGAATAGGGACATTTTCATAAATATTTCAGGATTTCTAAATTATTTCCCCAAGTTAGTGTTGAGGAAAAGCTTCATTGATGAATAAGATTTTAATATCATTGAATAAGGTTTAACAGTTTTCTTTATTCCTAAACTTCTCAGAGTTTATTGTGCTAATGTGCAGCGTGAGCCCCATGAAGGGAGATTTAGTGTGTGTCACTTCCCGAGCTTATTGGACCTCCGAATCCTTTGTTCCTTGACTTAATATTAATATCTCCCCAAAGATGTTGTCTTTCAGTCATCAGGGTCAGTATTCTTACACCTGTCGAGCTTTTTCAAAGGCAGACATACTTATCCTTTTCCTTACTCATGCCCTTTTCCAGTGTAACAGATTTGCAGTGGGGCAGGACTGGGACAGGTGCTCAGAAGGTTAGGAACAATGTGGGCTCCTTGATGATTCTGATATCTCACGTCCATTCTTCCAACCTCCTACTTCCTGTCTCCACCCCATCTTTGACTTGACCTAAGGTATAAATTATTCTGTCAGTGGCGTGAACAGTTAAGGCTCAAGCCCTAATTGCTAAACTTTTGCAAGAGAAACCTTATTAAAAACTCATGAAGAAAAGTATAAATATGAACATGAACATGTAAGCAAAGGCTAAATAGGTTATAGATCACCTCTAGAATAGCAGCAGATAATGTACCAGGACTATTATCATGCAAAGGGAGTACATTTTAGAATTTACAAGTTTATTTCTAAGCCTAATTTACTTTTATATGAATATTTTAAACCCACATTAATGTATCTTCAAACAATACAATATATAGGAAACTTTCTGCTAAAGATTGAGGTTTGATATTTTGAAAATTCAATAAAACAAACACATAATTTGGCTCAGAAGTATCAAGGATGTGCTGTGCAACTGATACTACTTCTCTTTGTACATTTCTTTCTTTTTTTTTTTTTAAGTTTATTATTTATTTTGAGAGAGAGAGAGCGAGCCAGAGAAGGGCAGAGAGAGAGGGAGAGAGGATCCCAAGCTGGCTCTGTGCTGGCTGCACTGAGCCTGATGTGGGGCTCCAGCTCACGAACTGAGAGATCATGACCTGAGATGGAGCCAAGAGTCAGATGCTTAACCGACTGAGCCACCCAGTCACTGCAGCACATTTATTTTGATTCTTAGATTCTTAGCACTTTTGTAAGAGGTCAGAAAAAAGTTAAAATTCAGATTTTTGCTATATGTTATCATTTGTGGAAATTGGAGGGAGTTTATAATTGCTTATTAGATTCCTGTAATTCATTGATAGTAGGGATCAATCATTTCAGTAAAAATCATTATTCTTTTGGCTGCATAACTGCTTATTTTTTTAATCTATGTGTTTAGTTTTTTGACAAAGATCTGCATGATAGTTTTTTCTTAATAGTTCTCAGGTAGAAGTGTGTGTGTGTGTGTGTGTGTGTGTGTGTGTGTATGTATGTACAAAATTGTATACATAATGTAGTATCATGTAGTAAACCCATAAAGACTGTCCTCAGTGATTCTCGGAAGCAAGATGTCTTTACTTCTTGATCAAGTACCTCAGAATATACTGAACTTGCTTTCCTTACATCATCAAAATGCATATGCTTCCTATTGGAAATGATAATATCTCTCCTTTTTATGATGGATAAGAATTTTCTGTATATAGAATGCAGGGAACCAATAGAGGAAAGTGCCTAAAGGAATGTGTATAAGTTGCCAAAATTTATACCTCCTGAGATGTTTCTAAGAGCATCATAAATAGCATACAGTGAATGCCTTCCCTCCAGCTGAGCTTTTGAAATAGCTCACTCAGCACTTTTGTTAAATAATATCCCTGGGACATGAACCGAATAGCATTTCCTGTTCAGTCTCATCTGTCATTTTCCTGATTCCACAAACCAGTCTCCAGATGTCAAAATATAAAGGTGAAAGTGAGTGAAATTGTTTTTATTTACAGAGCCCCCTAAATCAAACCAGGATTATCTCCTGCCACCATGACCCTATGAAATTCTAAACCATCTTTAACCTTCATTGTAGTTTAAAACAATATACTATACTTGGAGACCATTTTAGCTGAGTTGTATAATCTGCTGTTATAAATTCTGCCAGAGTAAAATTATCATGAGCCTGGGATAATCCTTGTAAAACATGCTTGTAGGACCTTTGTAACTACTACACTGAAACTCTATTGCTACTTAATATCTCCAGCATTGCAAGAAAGAGATAGACTATTGGTTTCTGTTTCTCTTGCAAGTACTTATGAGTGTGGCTTCAAGGTGTGGAGGAAACATGAAGCGAAAATGCACTGTGAAACACCAAAGTGCTGTGTAAGTACCGGTATTATAGTGGTTTCATGAAACTTGACTTATCTGTTTTGTGTGCATTTTAGGTTTTCAGATGTGCAAGTTTTATTATATTCCATTAGGGGAAAATGGCTCATGTAGTCTTTTCAATTGCCTCTCATATGTCCAAAAGTTTGGGTATTAATAGACTCAATTCTAGAAAAGAAGAACTCATAAATAATACCTAGTTGAGTTGTCTCATTTTTCAGATTAGAAACTAAGGTCTAGAGAGATGAGGTACCTTGACCAAGCCAGTTAGTAGCAGCTCTGAGTTAGAAGCTGTCTGGCTCTCTAGTCAGATCCCCAGTTTATTATTCATACCTCAGTAGATATGGAATCTTGTTTACCAACATCAACAACCACAAAGCTTGTTGGCCTTGCCCATATTTTTAGCATACTTTGGTTTTTTTTTGCATAAAAAACATACTCAATAATAAACTTGCTTTCAGCAGATTTGATTTCCCTATAATCAGGCATCATGATCAATTTAGAAATGTGGATCTAACGATCTTGAAATTCTAGATTTTATATGATATTTTAATTCACTTCATAGGAACTTGTTAACTTATCTGTTAACAAGATCTGTTATCTTGTTATCTGTTTTTATTTTTGCTAAAATACAGGTCTTCCACTTTTTTTCTCCTGGGCCTTTTATCACACAGTGTCTTGGGGGAAGAAAAGGAAGTTATCATAGTTTGTATTTGATGTTACGTTCACATTATTGCCTAAAATAGGGGTTAGATGTCACTTGGGACTTTACAGTGGTATAGCCTGACTCTGAATTTCATCCTCACATTGGTGAGCTAGTGTGAAAAGCTCTTAACTTTGGAAGACCTGGCTGAGTTCCTGCAAGCGCTCCTTTTCACCCACTGTTTTCATTTGGGTCATCACTATCCCCTCTGAACCTGTTTTGTGATGGATACAATGGGAATAATACTTGTCCATCTGTGTTTTAGAATGTGATGCTCATACCATTTCTGAGAAATTTATAAAAGAGTGCTTTATTTTGTTTGGAAGCCCTTGATCCTTTGGGTATTTTCTCTCAATAGGGACATCAAGGAGGCACCTCAAACCCCTAATATCTGTTCCTGAAGAAGAAGAAGGAGGGGAAGGGAAAGGAGAAAATGTTTTATAAATTGAAAAATGCAGTCTAAAGACAGTATAAAGTGCTCTAATATTGTTAGCAGGAAACAACTCCCCCTCCTTCAAAAGTTTTTTAATTGATACCTTAGGACCAGGAAATTGCTCTACTCTTCTATTTGCTGTCCTGTCCTATTTTTGCAAAATCTTACTCTTCCCAAAAGTCCCCTCTCAAATGCTGCTGCTTCTTTAAGCTTCTCTGATTCCCCTCTCACATTAGGTTCGGTATCATAGTGGTTTTTTTGTGCTTATTCTATAACTAGAATGAAAGCTTCTTCAGAGGTTGTCGTGATGAAACTTTTAGGAGAAGGCCTTGCACATTGTAGTTGCTCAGTAATATTTGTTAAGTTGATATTGGGGTCAATGCATTTTCTTTTTTTAGTATTGTTTCTCAATTCCTTCCTTATAATTTTACTTTGAGTTATTTACCTAGTGTTGAAACAATAGTGTGGGGAAAAAAGTCTTTAACTTCAAATGTCTTTCAGTACATATATTTTTTATTAATTGGAATCAGAGCAGTTGAAAAAAAAGTGGTATTTTAAAAGTTGTAGCTTATTTTATAAATCAGCTCAGCTGCACATCTTGACTTTTAAATCTTATTTTCCATTCATATTTTTTCTAGTGATCATATTTAAATATTCAAAGTTAAGAACTGAGTTTTGGGCAAATGATTCCTCAAAAAATTATATTTATTTATTTTTATATTTTTTAATGTGTATTTTTTTTGAGAGAGAGAGAGAGAGACAGAGTACGAGCAGGAAATGGACAGAGAGACAGAGAGGGATACACAGAAGCGGAAGCAGAATTCAGGCTCTGAGCTGTCAGCATAGAGCCCAATGTGGGGCTTGAACCCATGAACCATGAGATCACGGCCTGAGCTGAAGTCAGATGCTTTTCCAACTGAGCCACCCAGGTGCCCCCAAAATTATATTTATTAAAAAAATTTTTTTTTAATGTTTTAATTTATTTTTGAGACAGAGACAGAGCCTGAACAGGGGAGGGGCAGAGAGAGAGGGAGACACAGAATCCAAAGCAGGCTCCAGGCTGTGAGCTGTCAGCACAGAGCCTGACATGGGGCTTGAACTCATGGACTGTGAGATCATGACCTGAGATGAAGTTGGACACTCAACCAACTGAACCACCCAGGCAGCCCAAAATTATATTTATTTTTTAAAAGGAAGTTTATTTCAATTTACTCATGGCAAATCAATTTTTAGAAGAAAAGTGTGTTGTCTTAAAGATTGATGACATATTCAAGCTGGTGACCAGAGCATTCCTACCTTCTTTCAAAACTAGGTGTAGGTGCCATGTGAACAATGATGCATCACATTTTATTTTCTACTACTAGAGTGTTCTGACATGATAAAAATCATCATTTACAATATTATGATAAAAAAGAAAAGGTATTTATTGGCTGAGAGGCTTGTGTTTCTAAATCTTTGGAATTATGATGGAAATTTTGACAGAATCATAAACCAAGTTGACATTAATGGGAATTGCTTCCATTATGATCTTGTCTAGCCTTATTAGAAGGTCATTTGGAAACTTTAGATAATCAGATGGTTCTATGACCAAGTAGAAATAGTGCTTTATCTTTTGTGTTTTAACCTTTGGGTGCTCCCACCAAGTGTAGTTTTAGTGTGTATCCTTCCTTTGACTGTTAACACCTCTTACAATGATTACTAGTCTAGTCACTGTGACTAGCTGACATTTCTGTTATTACTGACTTTCATAAAGATTCATTATCAATTGATGACAATGCTCCTGAAGTCTCTAGCTAGGTAGTCACTTTTTGCTTTTCGTAGCCTTCTACCGTCACCCCTGCATGAATCTCTATAGTGCTGGTGGTCCTTACCTCTAATCCTAACGTGAAGGAATGTGGAATGGGGCAAAGAGAACAGAAAGCTCAATGCTAGCATTGGCTCTGACCACTAATGAGCTTTAAAGCTTTGAGCAAATGATTTCTGATCAGTAATATGTAGGTTGCATTAGGTAATTTTAAAGATGCCTCTGGCTCTGAGATTCTGTAATTCATCAAAATTCATCTGCCAGAATGGCACTGTAATAATTAGGTAGACTGACAGCTGGATGCAGGGAAATGACAGAGCCAGAAGCTTCAGTCTACACTATCCCTGGTGAACATTCATGTTTGCATATTTTAATAACAGTATTCTCAGCATCCCACCTCTACCCAATCACTTACTTAGCAAGAAGCTTTGTCCCTCTTAACATTTTACAACTATGTAATTTAATGAAATTCATTAGTACCAACAAAAGGAGTAACAGTGATATTTTAATATGCCTTTATTATCATTCCTTGTATTTGAGAAACCAATTGAAAGACTTTTAGCTTTGACTTCTAAGGAAGAAAAAAATCGCCTGTCTTTATTTAATGGAGGAAAAAAGATCTCCAATAAAGAATAATGCCCCAGAATTGTCATTCACTTCACACTTGCTCCTCTTTAGGCATGCAGAACCTCATGTGTTCTTAAGCATAAAATGGAAGGTGACACATTAAATGAAGGGTCTTTCTGAAAAATAAAGTAGGCAAAATCACTTTACTCTCAAGAATAGTTGTCAAGTGAAAACCAAAAATAATAGCTTATTCATAGTCAATATTTGGAAGTATTTCTTAAGTCCAGAAAGGTCAGAGGGAAATCCAGTAAATGTCAACACTGTTTGTCAGGTGGGGAGATTCACAGCATCTCCTGAGAAATTTAATTTATATTAATGAGGAGTGAAACCTGCCTAGGGCTGTCTCAGAGATTGCTCTGGTGTCAATTTTAATGATCTAACTTCATGAAAAGGATTTTTACCAAATTATTCAGCAAGACAACCTCATATGAGATTACTTTTTAATTGTGAGGCCTCAGTTACTCTGACCCCTGCTGAACCACAGTCACACATGGGGGCTTCTTGCCTCACTAAATTGATAACTTGCTGTCACTTCTGACCCTTTTTGGGTTCTTAGGGGACCATGCCAATCCAAGTGAGATTCTGACAGTAAAGTTCTACTTCAATTCAGCAGACATTCATGAAGACCTCTAACTGAGGCAATGTGGCAGTGACAGCAAGGGCTACTGTTTATAAACACTTATTGTGTTCCAGGTGCCCTACTAAGCGTTTTATATGGCCAATTTCTAATCTGTAACTTCACAGAATTACAGAGGAGGAGATAAGGATTCAGAGATGTTAAGTTTGCTTGCCCAGGATCATACTGTTAAGTGATTGGCAGAACCAGGATTTGAGAAGTCTGTTTGGCTTTCAAATTCCATGGTTTTTCACTCCTCCCCTATTTCTTGGGTTTTTCCTTTACTCATGGAATGTTTCAAAGTTCATAACAGCTTCCATTTATCTAGCAAAGGTATGTTTCAGACATTGTGCTTGGTGTTTTATTATGTAAACCTCTGGAAGAGATGACACTGGCCCCACTTATAAGTGAAGAAGGAGGGCTGGAGGGTTAAGCAGCTTGCCCCAGTTCAGACAACTCCAAAATAATGAGGCTAGGATTCTAACCTCTTCCCAAACTACATTCTTACTGTTAGAGAGCTGTGACTCTAACAGTGCTGTGTCCTGGGTTGGTAGAAAGGTGACAAAGCCAGTTCTCTATCCTCTAGTAAGTAGCAAGAAGTCCACTGGGTTCAGATGGACACAAACTCAAGTGTCTATAAAACCAAGCAGAATGATGTAGATGTGAAATGAAGTGATTTTTAAAAGGTGCTGGGGAAGCACAGAGGCAAGAAAGTTAATGCCAGATAAAAGGTACAGAATGGTTTTGCGAATATGGAGGCATTTAATGAATCGGATTGCAGAATACAGAGAATGCAAGGAAACACACTTCAGGCCAAGGAACTAGTTTCCCCTAGAGTACAACTTTGGCCGTATTTCCTACATTTGAATGCATAGTGTTTTTGTTATTAATTTCAAATAGTTTGTAACTTAGTTTTAATTTTCTCACTGGTTCATGACTCAATTTCTATTGTCAGAGTCTATAACTGGTTAGATTTTTTTGTTTATTAAGTTGTTTTATTTGTATTGTTTTGGGTCAGAGAAAATTACTGAACTCTTCTTGGTTTAGGAATTTGTGTGCTCTATTAAATGATCAACTTTTATAAATGTTCCATGGATATTTGAAATGAATATGCAAATATAGATACATTTTCTAAAGAGTCAAAGGATTGGATCGAATTATTCTAATTGGATTGGATTATTCTAATCCTCACATATTTTTTCTTTGAGGAAATAAATCCTGAGATGAGAGTTTCTCACTGGTATCTTGGATTGAATAAATTCTATATTTCTTAGTTTTTAATTCATGTAATTAGATGCTATGTGTTTTGGTGTATAAAAATGTGGGATTATTATGTCTTCTTAGATTATACTTGCTAATCAGTATAAAATACCTATCTTAGGGCATCTGGATGGCCCAGTCAGTGAAGCATCTGACTTTGGCTCAGGTCATGATCTCACGGTTCGTGAGTTCAAACCCCATGTCAGGCTCTGTGCTGACAGCTCGGAGCCTGGAGCCTGCTCCGGCTCTGTGTCCGACAGAGACACAGAGATTTTGTGTCTCTGTCTCTCTCTGCCCCTCTCCTGCTTGTACTCTGTCTCTCTCTCTCTGTCAAAAATAAATAAACATAAAAATATTTTTAAAGTATCTATCTTGTTTCATTTAACTTTTGTGAACTAAATTTATTGTAAAACAGGAGCCTGGGAGATTCAGGCTTCTGGTTATGGAATGAGTAAGTCATGGGAATAAAAGATGCAGCAAAGGAATACAGTCAGTGATCATTGTAATAGTGATGTAAGGGGGCAGGTGGTAGCTATACTTGTGGTAAACACAGCATAATGCATAACTTGTCAAATCACTATGACAAGTATGCCTGAAACTAATGTACCATTGTGTGTCAACTATACTCAAATTAAAAAACAAAAGATTAAAAATTTACTGTCAAACAAATGTGGTCATAGCTAATCTGTTTATATACGAGATGCATTGTACTCACCACCCTTTTGTGTCATATTATTTTAGGATGATTTTTTATATTCACAGTTTTTTACTCTTTTAAAAAATGTAGCCTATTAATATATATTTTGATTGCTCATATGGTCCTATGCCTGTCATTTAATTTTGTATGTTCTGATACTTTTGGGGGGTGTTTTATTTTAGCTTTCTTTTCTTTCTTTTGCTTCACTGATTTCTTTTAAAAATTCTTGAAAATTATTATTCATTTTCTTTTCTACTAGTGGTGGTTCTTTAATCAATACACATATACTTAATCAATATAAAAAATAAAAATATCTATAACCTCTAAACAAATAAGAAGACATATTTAGCATGCTTTAATTTATCCTTTCTTACATTTACCTCTTCCTTAATACTTCAAATATTTTATAGACATAACCTGAAAATTTATTTTCACATCACCATCCATGTAGGTATATTTTATCTATATGTTTTGTCTTAAAAAAAAAAAACATTTTCAGGGGTGCTTGGGTGACTCAGTTGGTTAAGCATCTGACTTTGGCTCAGGTCATGGTCTCATGGTTCATGGGTTTGAGCCCTGCATCAGGCTCTGTGCTGACAGCTCAGAGCCTGGAGCCTGCTTCGGATTCTGTGTCTCCCTCTCTCTCTGTTCCACCCCCACTCACACTCTGTCTCTCAAAAATAATAAATAAACATTAAAAAAACCCCAACCCCCCCCCCTCACATTTTCTTGATAATTACGTGAACATTTACAGCCACAGTGAAGTAATTTAACTTTGTTTTACTGGGTTCATTGCTCCCATTTTGTGCCTGCTATCTCACCATTTCTTGAGTTTTTTATTGGATTACCATTTGTCACTTGGCTGGCGTAAGTTTTCTCCCTCAAGTAGTTGTTACAGAAAGGGTAAATGAGTGGACAATATTATTGGTACCATCAGTGACTTTCATAGCACTGTACCTACTAATCAGTTCTTTGCCCTCATCTTATCTAAGCTTTCTATAGCAACTGACAATCACTTTCTCTTGTCTTCATTTGGTTTCTAAGATGCCACTTTTTAAAAATTCTTTTGTCTTAACTATAGAGAACAATCAGATGGTTACCAGAGGGGAGATGGGTGGGGTGGGGTGGGGGATGGGTGAAATAGGTGAAGGGGGTTAAGAGTACACTTATCTTGATAAGCACTGAGTAATATATGGAACTGTTGAATCACTATATTGTACACCTGAAACTAATATAACATTGTTATGTTAACTACACTGGAATTAAAAAAAAAATTAATTCTCCTTTTAGCTCATTGGACACTATTTCTTGGCTGGTTCTTCTTTATCTCCCTCGTCTCTTTATGTTGAAATGTCTTAGCGCTTGTTTTTCAACTCCATTTTCTTCTGTTTTCTTTCATTCCCTAGGCGATCTCATTCAGGTCTATGGCTTTAAATGCCATCTATATATAGCCAAAGTTACATCTTTTGCTTTCACATCTCCTGTGAATGAATACTTGATATCTTGAAATTAACATGCCCCAAACTGAACTCTCATTTTCCCTACCCAAACCTGAACTTTCCTAAGTATTACTCCTTTTATTAAGTGTCAAATCTAGCATTCTACTTGCTTAAGCCAAAAACATTGGAGTCATGCAGTTCATCAAGCAAAATAAAACTTTGGGTTGTCAAATTCACTGAAAAATCTTGTAAGCTGTATCTTACAAGATATATCCAGAATTGGACCATTTCTTTCTTTCTTTTTATAAGTTTATTTATTTATTTTTTTAGAGAGACAGAGAGACAGAGAGACAGAATGAGTGGGGAAGGAGCAGAGAGAGAGGGAGAGAGAGAACCCCAAGTTGGGTCCGTGCTGTCAGTGCAGAACCCAATGTGGGCTCTATCCCATGAACCGTGAGATCATGACCTGAGCTGAAATCAAAAGTCGGACGCTTAACTGACTGAGCCACCCAGTCACCTCCAGAATTGGACCATTTCTTGCCATCATCCTGGTTACTACCCTTGTCCAAGCTACTAGTGTTTATTTCTGTTATTGCATAGCTTCCTAGCTGGTTTCTCTACTTCTGCCTTTGGCCCCCTACAGCCCATTCTCCACACAGCAGCCAGCCAGCATCTATTTCACTAAGAGTAAAAGTCCATATCCATATGATGGTCTATAAGATCTGTACCCACCCCCCACTCTGAGCTCATCTTCCCTTAACACTCTCCTCCTCACCTACTCTTCTCTAGCCACATGGATCGCTTTGTTGTTCCTCCTTCATAGCAAGTGTTTATTTCAAGGCCTTTGCATTTGCTGTTCCTTTAGTGTGAATGCTTTCCCTCACATTTCAACTGGGCTCTCTCCTTCACTTCCTTCAGGTCTCTGCTCATAGGCTACCTTATCCCTTATCTCCAGTGCTTGGAATGTGCCTCACATGTTGTAATTCCTCAATAAACATTTGTTGATGTCTGTGCATAGTTGAAAAATGTTTTAATCAAGACTGGGCATAAAATTTTACATCCTAATCCTTTTTTCTTAGAACTCTGATCAGACCAATTTTTAAGAATCTTTTGGGGAGAAGATATTTAATAAATGGTAGCAATTATTTTTAAGGATGATATTTTCTATTTGACTATCATATTTATCCAGTAAACATTTATTAAGGGTATAACGTATATTGGGCATGTGTTAGGTGTGTTTATGAAGAAGATAAAGATGTGTAACATAAGCCACTTATTCTCTAGGAGTTTATACTCTATGGGGGGGGTATTATATTAGGAATTATGGATAAATAACATTGTAAAATATGTATGTACGCTATTGGTATATATTTATATCTACACTTACATTTATCTTCACCAAGTTCTCTTTGTATCCATCCATCCATCCAAACATCCAATCAGTGGAGCCTTGTTTCCATATTTTCCCTGAATTGAGGAGGGGGAAAAAAAAAGTCTTGGATGAACCTGCTCTGGTAAGCATTGGTTGATGATTGTAGTGGGTCAGGCAGCTCTGTTGTTTAAAAAGGTGTTGCAGAGACCTTTTTCAGAAGGAGTGCATGAATGAAATACTTTTCCGGTGTGGACCAAGGCTAAAGCTCTACTCGCCTATAGGTTTTGTAATGTTGCTCTAGATGATGTGTACTGTTAAATTATGATTCACCTATATGATAAAATAGTATGAAGTTATTACATCATTCTAAAAGAGTATTTGACATTAAAAAAATTTTTAGGTAGGAGAAAATTCATATAAAATATTACTTAGTATAATATTTATATGTATTAAAAATGACTGGAAGAGAATATGCCAAAAAGTTCACAGTAGCTGTTTTGGGATAAAGGGATTATAGCTGGTTTGGATTGTATGCTTTATGTGTTTCTGTTTTTCTTAAGTTTTCTAATATAAATATTTATTACTTTTTTAAAAATTGTGGTAAAATCCCTTGTATGTGATGATTCACTTTTCTCTTGCTGCTTTCAAAATTCTCTCTTTGTCTTTTGAAAGTTTGATTATACTGTGTCTTAGTATGCATCTCTTTGAGTTCATTTTGTTTGGGATTCCTTGGGTTTCTTATGTGTTTATATTCATGTTTTTTATCAAATTTGAGAAGTTTTCAGCCATTATTTTCTCAAGCGTTCTCTCTGCCCCTTTCTCTCTTTTTTGGATAACGAAAGCATCCATTTTTCACTTTATAATGAAATAATATTGAGGGTATTATAAAATTGTTTTCTAGTTAATGAATGGATGCCAAGGAAAGAGAGAACTGGGCATTGTGTGGATGGACAAGAATTTGTTTGCTGGTTACCTACCCCAACTCTTCTGGGTATGGAGATAGTGTGGATAGTGGATGTGGCATACTATCCAGCATTCTAAGACAATGTTTTCAAAGTGTGGTCCTTGGGTGCCTGGGTGGCTCAGTTGGTTAAGTGTCCGATTCTTGATTTCAGCTCAGATCGTGATCTCATGGTTGGTTGTGAGATCAAGCCCTGCATCTGGCTCTGTGCTGGCCATGGAGCCTGCTTAAGATTCCCTGTCTCCCTCTCCCTCTGCCCCTCCCCTGCGAGCTCACTCTCTCTCTCTCTCTCTCTCTCTCTCTCTCTCTCTTGCACACACATACTCTCTCTCTCTCTCTCTCACTCTCAAAACAAAAGCAAAAATAAAAAATGAAGTGTGGCCCTGAGCAGCCACATCAGCATCAATATCGGCATCACCGGGCAACTTGTTAGAAAGGCAAATTCTACTTGGGGAGAGTCTTCTTCATTTAAGAAGTCCTCCAGATGATTCTGATGTGTGCTAAAATTTGAGAACCTGTTGTTCTGTAGGAAGGGTCCTTAACTTGAAGTTTAATATCTACACTATTCCTCTCTATCCTGTGCTCTGTTTGAACATTTTTTTTTCTGTGTATGTATTATAGGAAGGGGATATCTCATATCTTTTTACTCTGTGTAATTGATCCTTGCAACATCTGGATGAGGTTGCAAGGAATCTGAGGTATAGAACTTAAATAAATATTCAAAGGCTATTGAGGCAGTGTCAGGAATAGACTCAAGTCTTCAGATTCAGAACTCTGTCCACAGGAACATACATGCTCAGATTTTCCTAGTGACAGATTAACAAATTGTAAAAATTAATCATAAGATTTAAAAAATTTTTGTAATGTTTTTATTTATTTTTGAGAGAGACAGAGAGAGTGTGTGATTAGGGGAGGGGCAGAGAGAGAGGGAGACACAGAATCTGAAGCAGGCTTCAGGTTTGGAGCTGTCAGCACAGAGCCTGATGTGGGGCTCGAACTCATGAACTGCCATCATGACCTGGGCCAAAGTTAGATGCTTAACCAACCGACTGAGCCACCCAGGTGCCCCAATTGTAAGATTTTTTAAAAATGTCTATTTGTTTATTTTGGGAGAGAGAGAGAGAGAGAGAGAGAGAGAGAGAGAGAGAGAGAGTGCTAGCAGGGGAAAGGGGCAGAGAGAAAGGGAGAGAGAATCTTAAGCAGGCTCTGTGCTCAGCATGGAGCCCAATGTGGGGCTTGATCCCACAACTGTGAGATCATGACCTGAGCCAAAGTCGAGGGTCGGATGCTTAACCAAATGAGCCACCGAGACACCCCAGTTACAAGACTTCTTTTGTTGATGGTTTTGTTTTCTTTTGCTTTTAATTATCTAAATATTAATTGATTTTAATTAAAAATTATTAGTTAAAAATTGTTTGGTTGCTGTTTTTTGCTCTCTGTATTATCACACCGCCTTGCTGTTTATTAGTTCTAGGTACCTTGTACTGGCTAAGAAAACCATTTTGGGCCCTTAGGGTGACACTAGAGAACCAAGGCTTTCTAGTGGTTACTTTTCAACTGAGCCCTGTTTTATTTTCAAAGGTAAGACAAATAAAGACCAGTACTTTAAGATGTTTATTTGATTCCATATTTATTTTCTTTTGAATTATATTTATTTTCCAATAGCTTTGGTGAAGTGAAAATCAGCAAAAAAAAAAAAAAAATCAAGAACAAGTATTTAAGGATAAAAATCAGTTGATATTTAGGGCAGTACATGGTGTGGATAAAATATACTGAAATACATGCCACCTAGAGCAAACAGGTAAAATAGAACAGTCAAAACTCAGTGTTCCAGAAGCTGGCATGAATGGAAAACCCATCAGCTAAAGCAAGTTATCAGCCAAATGAATCCATTTTCATGCACAAAATGGATATATAGTATATACCATATAAGAGCAAGGTTTTCTTAGGTTAATATCCATTAGAAGAACAGGCTCTTTTTAAAAAAGAAATACTCATTTTACTGTCTCTGTTGTATTTTCTAGATTTGAATTGGTTCTGTGTTTTGGGATTAAATTGCTCATTGATGGATAGAGGCTAACTGAAATAAACATGCTAATTATGTTTTCTGTTGTCATAATGCCTATTCAAATAATTCGTTTTTAATTAACTCTCTTGTATGGCATATAAGTTCTTCAGCCTTTCTATTAGTAGAATTTTAACTAGGCATTTTTGTCTCTTTTTCTCTCTCTTCCTTTTTAAATCTACCTTTTAAACTTAAAAAATTGATAAGAAGGGGGTGTTTGATTTTTGTAGCAGAATAAAATCTCAGATAACTTCTTTGATTTCTTCATATAAGCAAATAATCTCAGCTTTAAACCAGTTTCCCGTTTCTGTGTAGGCAAAGGCCACTGTCCATACTTTGTGGACAAAAGCCTGTCAAAGACTGTGAAGCCAGAATAGATATGATACTTTGGACAGGATTTGATTTGGAGAGTTTTGTGGATTGGCACAAGGAGCTAATGAGGGAAAGGTGTTGGTTTGGTATCCTGGGAGTCATTTGCTTCCTGTTCATTATAAGTAAGTCCTGGGGCTTCACCCTACCCAGATATTTAATGCATTTTATTCCAGTAACAGCAGCAACATCATCTTCTTCTTCTTCTTCTTCTTCTTCTTCTTCTTCTTCTTCTTCTTCTTC
>NC_064810.1:101713744-101719667 GCF_023721935.1 Panthera uncia | reverse complement strand
TCTTCTTCTTCTTCTTCTTCTTCTTCTTCTTCTTCTTCTTCTTCTTCATCAATGATAACATTTATTTAAAGTTTACAATGTGCTAAACACTATACTGGGTATTTATATATGCTATCTGCTTTATCTTCATAGCAGTCCTATTGCAAAATGAATATTATTATCTCCATTTTAGATGGGAAAAGAGAAGCTCACAGAGTTTAGCAACTTGCTCATTGTCTCAGTTAGAAAATGGCAGCACTGGGCTATGAACTCAGATTTATTGGACTCCAGAGCCCCAGCTCATAAGCATTAGGCTGTAATACTTCACAAGAGATTCTTTATAGTATGAGAAAAAAGATTTCAAAAAATGATATAGTGGGAAATAGAGGCATAATGTAAAGCCAGAAATGATCTTGGAGCAATTACTGTCTACGATAACGCTTATGTTTCTAAAAAGAGAAAAGTTGAGGTCTAGAAAAGTCACGGGACAGTTCACGTTCACACAGCTAGTGTAGGGTAAAGCCAGTCTAGAGCCCAGGTCTCTTGACTTTTAGAGTGGTGTTCTTCCCACTACCTCTCTTCCTCCATGTGTCTGCCTTCTGAGGTAGGGGAGTACTTAGTGTAATCCCAGTATAGAAAAGGAACAAATGGTAATGGTATGGCTATGGCCTATTGTGTTTAGAAGTTGAGCTCAAATCAATGGGCCAAAACTCTTATTGACCTTGATTTTTAAAAGTATCAGTGCTACATTGCTGTCAGTTGCCCTTATAACTAGATATTTTCTACCCTGCTCCACTATAGTGGCTTATTGTCATATGCGCATCATGTTATGGGAGTAGAAAGGGAAAGGAGAAGGCGAAGGAAAGGAGGGAGGGGGAGAGAGAGAATATAACATCTTTCGTGATATGAGTGATTCCCTGTGCTGTTCCTGGAGCAAGTGTGCAGTGTGAGATGTGAATCTGCTGTGCCTCAGTCATCTTGGCTGCTTTGTGCCTTTCACGTTGTGAACCTCTTGCCATTCTTGGTGCTATTTTGGTGTTGACAGATATGTGATTTTGTACAGCATTCTCCAACTTCATCTGGTTTACAGCAGAGAAATAAAGGCCTGATTCAGTGCTGGAGGAAGGACTGGCTGAAAGATGTTACAATCTGTATTCCCATGACCCTTTCTAAGGGATCTTTAAGGGTGATTCTGACGGTGTGGTTTGCTAACCTAACTTCATGTAAAGTTACTCTACTGAATTTCTTTTTGCATCTTCTCTCCAGTTCTAATATATAATATTGTCTTTCAGAATAAGTGTTCTTTTCCCATTGTGGCCCTCCTTTGATACCACTCTCCATTATAAAGAGCATGTTCTGTCAGTTGGTCATTCTTAATCTCATTATACCCCAAACTGAATCCTGTGGTTGAAACTGTTTCATTGATACATGTGGAATATTGACCTTCTAGTCACTTGAATGGCCATCTAGTTGTTCTGAGAACTGGGTTTTATTTTTCTCGTTTTTTGGTTTCTTCTCTCCCTCCCCCAATCATTGATGTTAAGCTTAGAAAACAGTAACTTCTAGGACTGTCTTCTTTTAAATAGTCCTTATCAAAATCATAATGTATTTATAATTTTTATACATTACAGATACTTTTAGATAATTAGGACAAGTGATCATCAAGAGACTTAAGGAATTTCTTTTAGTATCTAAGAGCAGAAGTCATCACATCTGCAGAATCAAGTCTGTGTAGCTTTTTATATCATCTTTCACTCATTCTTTTCCTTCCTTGGGCCTTGTACCCTTTAAGAATAGTTTTCTGTTGTTGAAACTCCAGTATTGGTTAACCCTTTCCTCATTTTCTTTTTGATGGGAAAAGTATAACTAGAGAAGACATATTTTAAAACCTTTTAGGGTGCCTGGGTGGTTCAGTTGGTTAAGCAACCGACTTCGGCTTGGGTCATGATCCCACGTTTCATGGGTTCCAGCCCCGCATCAGGCTCTGTGCTGACAGCTTGGAGCCTGGAGCCTGCTTCAGATTCTGTGTCTCCCTCTCTCTCTGCCCTTCCCCTGCTTGCTTGCACACTCTCTCTCAAAAATAAATTAAAACATTAAAAAAAATTTTTTTTCTTAAACATTTTGGGGACACCTCGGTGACTCAGTCAGTTAAGCGTCCAACTCTTGGTTTCGGCTCAGGTCATGATCTCACAGTCAGTGAGTTCAAGCCCTGCATCTGGCTGTGTGCTGCCAGTGTGGAGCCGGCTTGGGATTCTCTGTCTCCCTCTATCTCTGCTCCTCCCCCACTCATATTATCTCTCTCTGTCTCTCTGTCTCTCTCTGCCCTCCTTTCTTCTCTCTGTGTCTCTCAAAACAAATAAATTAAAAAAAAAACCTTTTAAAAATGCCACAGATATGTAACACAAGATGGAGCACCCAAGATGGAAACCATAATCTTTTTCTAACTCCAGAATCATCACTTTTGCCTTATTGTTTTCATTTCAAACAAGTTCCTTGGTCCAGCACACATTCAAGGTGAGGGATTACAGAAGGGCATAAATACCAGACAGCAGTGATTATTGGAGGCGATCTTAGGAGTCATATGTCACTGAATGTGTGTTAAGAACAAAACATAATATGGAAGTGTCTTGGTGGCTCAGTTGGTTAAGCATCTGACTCTTGTTTTTGGCACAGGTCACGACCTCATGGTTTCCTGAGTTTGAGCCCCATGTTGGGCTCCATGCTGACAGTGTGGAGCCTGCTTGGGGTTCTCTGTCTCCTTCTGTCTCTACCCCTCCCTCTCTTGTGTTATCTCTGTCTCTCTCAAAATAAATAAATAAACTTAAAAAAAAAAAAAGAACAAAACGTAATACATACTTGGATGCAGCAAAAGCACCACTTCCATGGAACATGGAGGGCAGTAGAAATACAAAGTTGAGATAAATACCCTGAGTTACAACACTGTAACAGTGGCATGACTTTGTAAAAATATAGATAATAGGAAGTAGTTTAGGATAAAAAGTAAAGAAAGCTTTTTTTATCATTAGTATTTCCAGTCTACTTAGAAAAAAATCACATCAAAAACAGAATCATTAAGAAATTTATGTTTAGTAAATTATCATAAAATAATAAAAAAAACTTATACATGCTTTTCTCTTTTTCTCTCAAGTTTATATTTTTTATTTGTTCTTCATTTCTTCATTTTTCTTGATTGACAATTTAGTGTTTTCCCTCTTAGGTTTATATTATGTTTTTTGTTTGTTTGTTTTATTTATTGCTGAGATTCAATCAGTAAATCAGTTTTCATCATAAACTATCTTGCCAAATTCCTTTCCAAGTTTTGCCCCTATATTAATGAAAGGACTATTTGCAAAAGTTAGAGTTATGGGAAATCAAAACACCCTTGGGCCAGCAACAGTGGGAAGCTGTTATTATCCTTAAGCCTTAGAGCAAGGGGTATCATGTCATTGGAAACCATTGAAGCTGAAGATAAGAGATATGAAAATATGAGAGAGGGACTGTTCAACAGGAGCAGGGACAGAGCTACTGCCAGCCTATAGTCTAGCAGGGAGGAATCCAAGGAGATGAATATCTTAACTTCATTCTCTTCTCATCTTCTGATCTCCTGCTTTCCGTTGGCCAGACCCAGTGAGAAGCCATGAGGCAAGGGAGTCCAACTGATGCATCAATTGATGCTGGCTATATAGATCAGTTTCTCAGGGCAGAGCATGGTAGAAGATGGAGAATGATTCTGGAGGGGTGAAAGGAGAATGGTTAGCAAAGAAAGAAAAGTCTTTTTATTTCTTTATATTGCCCTTGTTTGAAATATGAGCTTCTTCGGGTGTACCCACTGTCTACTCTAAAAAGTTTTGAGTTTTTGCAAGTCTTCAAACTTGAATGACCCTGTAATGGTTACAACAAACTCAAGACACTTGGTCTCAGGCTTTCTTTTTTAAGTATTAGATCATGTTTATATTAGATTCTATTTATGATCCAAGTCATGACCTAAGAGTTGCTTTTACTGTGGATGTTTGACCTTGAAATGACTTGTATGGAAGAAATATGGATCCTTGTGAAATTCGGAACAATAAGAAATGGATGCCCTGTTGTTTATGCAAATAAATAATTTTTGTTGAGGAGTTGTTTATCAGTTTCTGTAGCACTATTTTATAAATATCAATAAACTTGAAGAAGAAAGTCTGTTTGATATAAGTTGAGACTAGATGTGATATAGTTATCACTATTCTCCATTTTTAAAAGCATTATTTTATATTTAGAAACAGTAATCATTACACAGAAGCAAAGAGGATCAATGAAATTTATTCACTAAATATTTATAGAGGCCTGTCCACTTAGTGTGAATGCATGGAGATAAGTGGTATAGGAATATGGTGGTTACCAAGATAGTCTTTGCTCTCAAGCAGTTCACCACCAAGTAGAGCAATTAAATGTGTAAACAACTGACAGTAATGATGGGCAGAGTCCTGTATACTCTGTTGGAGGTATAGGCTCTCTCCACTCCTTTAGAAGAATGCAGAGTGATCACAAAGGGATTAGTGTTTGAACTGAGCATTGAATTGTGAGTACAATATTACAGTAGAGGAGGGGGAATTCATTTTGGGCTCAGGGAATGGCATGAACAAGGCACAGCTGAATAAAAAATACAAATGTGAAGGCGGGTGAACTCCTATATGTACATGCAATGAAAATACTAAAGGGTTTTCAGAAGCATTTGGTAGAAGATTAGGCCAGCAAGAGAGAACAGGGCTGGATCATCAAGATGCTTGAATGCTTTACTAAGGAGTTTACATTTTCTATCTGGCCTCTAAGGATTTTTTTTGAAAAAAGGGAGACAACTAGTGATAAAGGAAGGGGTCATCTGGAGATGTAAGAGAATGGTACACAGAGGCTGCTGGCAATAGTGCAAGAGTGATGAGGATGAATTTGCATGAAGGCCATGACATGGGGATAAAATGGAGACCACAGACATAAGACATCTTAGGTGCTGATAATAGATGTGTGAGGGGGTTTCTTGATTTTCATTTGGGATGATTGGTAGAAGGTGATGCTGTTACCTGACAGGCAATAGAAGAGAAAGAGTTGGCCTAGGAAGCATGTTAACAGGTTCAATTTTAGACTGGTTAAGTTTGAGGTTTTGGAACAATGGTCTAATATAGATGTACACTAGACCCATTGGAAATTTTAGTCAGAAGCTCAGGAGTCGCCTGGGCTCAGAATAGAAATCTGGGAACATCAGCCTGGCGATATTTTTAAAGCCCTGAGAATAAATGAGCCCTCCCCCATGGAGAGAGTTCAGAATTCAGAGTGGGCCAAAGAGAGAACTGTTTAAGGAGAGGTTGAACAAAAGGCCATAAAAAAGACCGAGAAGGAGAAATCAAAGAGGAGGAAAATCAGAGGACTGCAGTTATCGTAGAAGTTAAGGGGAAGGAGTTTTTAGAAGTTAATAATGAGACATTAAGAGTGCGTGTTTATAGCAACTTGTAGATTTGCCCCCCTTTTCCCCAGGAACTCTAAATTCTGCCCATATGGTGGGTTGAGGGGTCTGCAGCATTTGCAAGAGTAACTTTAGATGTCTAAAAAATTAAGGTGGTCCCTATAGCTGACGTGGTACTTTGGCCTAGTTCATACCCTTTAGTTCTGCAAAGGAACGAGGTGTGGCAACAAAATCCATTTCTTGTCATGATAGGTTCTGTCGTGTCTGAATCTGGTCATGGATATTAACCATTTTCCCTTCAAGCCACAAGTAAAAGAAGAAACTGGCTGTTCTGTTAAAACATTTAACACATAGGAAGAACAATAATGCTTTCTATTATGGATTCTCAATCTTCAAATATAATCAGAACTTGAAATATTTCAAGGTTTTTTCAGTTAACTTCATGGCTTTCTTTCTTTCTTCTTTCTTTCTTTCTTTCTTTCTTTCTTTCTTTCTTTCTTTCTTTCTTTC